>NW_028270154.1:61823178-61975844 GCF_037043375.1 Chiloscyllium plagiosum | reverse complement strand
CCAAGGGCTGTGTTTAAAGGATGTTACTGCATTGGAGCAGTTCATTAGTCATAGTTACTGTATCAGGTCAGTTAGGTTTTCCAAATCTTAAGTTCTTTAAATTCTGTTTCCTTTTGTTCATGTTTAAATAAGTTCTGTTTTTCTTAAAGCCAAGTGGTTTGACCAGCTGCATCACACGTGGACCACCCACATCACACATGGACCACCCACTGCCTTTAAAATGCCTTTAAGAAAAAGTTAGTGTCTAGGCTACCTTCTTAAAATATTTTGAGGGTGACTGGCCTGGTCCATAATTGACAGGGGGCTTGTCTGAGATTGATCTGATAATTCCAATTTGGGTTAGGATTGTTAGACTCAAAGGCATGAGCGGTCTGTGTTAGTGTCATTTGTTCCAAGTGTTGAATTTGATTGGTTTAAACAGTGCCTTGTGCAGTGTTGGCTCTTTTCGTCACGAAGAGTTTTCTGGGGGTGGAAAAATGACTTTGGGGATTTTACAAAAGGTGGGCAAGGCAAAGCTGTTGGAATTGGCAGACAAGCTGGAGTTGGGTTTGCCTTCATCAGTGAGAAAAGGAGAGGTAATTCCAGCAATAACTCGGCATTTCAATTTGTTGGAATCTTTGGAAATGGCTCGAGTTCAATTGCAGATGAAATAGCTTGAACATGAAAAGCTACTGAAACAGTTTGAATTACACTTAAAGGTAGAACAAAAAGAAAAGGAGAGAATCTCTTTGGCAGATCAAAAAGAAAAGGAGAGGAAGGCCTTAGTAGAAGATAGAGAAAAAAGGAGAGTGAAAGGGGAGAAAGAAAGAGAGTTTGAATTTCAGAAGTTGGCAATTAGACAGGACAGTCAACGTAAAAGGATGGGGATGAAGGTAGACAGGAAGCTTAGTGAGGAAGATAGTGATGATGAGCAAACCCATTGTAGCCAAAGTGCTGCTGAGGATCTGTTTAAATATATCCAATCACTACCTAAGTTTGATGAGAAGGATGTAGAAGCCTTTTACATTTAATTCAAAAAAGTGGCTAAACAAATGAAGTGGCTAGTGACCATGTGGGTTTTGTTAATCCAAACAAATTGGTAGGTAGAGCTAGTGAGGTATTTGCATCAACATCAGAGGAGGTATCTGGGATGTATGAGGAGATGAAGAAAGCCACCATAAGTGCACCATGAGCATGTGCAAGAAGCCGACAGACATTTCAGGAATTTAAGAAGGGACCCTGGTCAAACATACATTGAGTCTGAAAGGATCAAACACAATAATTTTGATAGGTGGATAAGGGCATTAAAAACAAATCAAACCTATGACACTCTTAGAGAAACCATTATTCTGGAGGAGTTCAAAAAGTCATTGCCTGAAGGAGTCAGAACTTCATGTGGAAGAGCAGAGAGTTAAGCAGCTGAAATGGTTGATGATTATGAATTGATTCACAAATCAATGTTTGGCTTCCGAGATCAATTTCAATTTGTGAGGGATAGAAATTGGGGAAAAGAAAATTCCTCAGGTGGTGAGGAAAATGTAGATCTCTTTGAAAATATGATTTGGAGGTGCCGGTGTTCATCTGTGGTGTACAAAGTTAAAAATCACACAACATCAGGTTATAGTCTAACAGCTGGTTGTCAAGCACCTGATGAAGGAGCAGCTCTCCGAAAGCTAGTGCTTCCAAATAAACCTGTTGGACTATAACCTGGTGTTGTGTGATTTCTATCTTTGCAGATAATAAGGATAGCTTACCACAGGGTAAAAAGGAAATCTATGCAAGGGAAAGCAAAGTTAAAAAGGTCCAGTGTTTTCACTGCAATAAAGTAGGCCACCCGAAGTCACGGTGTTGGTTGTTTAGAAAAAGCACTGGGAAGACAGATGGAGAAAAACAGGACAATCCAGAAGATGTTAAAATGGGAAAGGAAAGCACAGTAGAGGCGAAAAAGCTACACCAGAATGTGCCAGATCTTCTTAAATCATTTACTTGTGATGGTAAGGTTTACTTGCTTGGGCCAGAAGCAGCAAGTTACAATCTTAAACGATAAAGGATCATATCAATTTTTGATGTGGATGAGGAGATACGTAATTCAGAAGAACTATTGTCAGAAAAAGTGCTAGTAATTGGAATTCATGATGAGACGGGAAGTGTTCCATTATGTAGAGTGAGGTTGGAGTGTCCAGTGAAAAATGAAGAAGTGATGGTAGGAATACTGGAGAAACTCTCTGCTCCAGAAATACAGATTGTCCTTCGTAGTCATATACCTGGATCACAGGTAGGAGTCTGCCTACTGTGGTTGAAAAGTCAGCAAAGAATCAAGCAACTGAGGTATTTCAGGAAGCATATCCAGGAATTTTTCCTGACTATGTGATGACGAAGTCAAAAGGTCACCCTTTGAATCAGGAGGAGAAATCAGAATACAGATAAGGAAGTTGAAGTAGAATTATCAGAGACCATGTTTGATCAAATAGTTGAGCCAAAACAAAAAAAGATGGAGGACAAAGTGGATATTTTTAGTTTAGAGAAATTAATTGAGTTACAACAGAAAAATGAAAAACTGAAGCAATTGGATCAAAAAGCATTCACAGAAGAAGAAACTGAGGGTATTCTGGAATGTTATTATCTTAAACATGTTGTCTTGATGAGGAAATGGAGACCATCACATATTCAGGCAGATGAGAAATAGGCAGAAGTTCATCAAGTTGTATTACCAGTGGATTAAAGAAAGGAGAAATTGGTGAGTCAGAATTCAGAGACCACATATTTGGACTATGTCTAAAATTTTAAGGAATAAGTAAATAGAGTGGGGGAGATGACGTGACAACATTTAATAATATCTCAGCATATGATGAAATAGGAAGCAGACAAGAAATCAAAAACTCAGTTTTGCTAAAGGAGATAAAGTGTTAGTGTTACTTCCAGTGACAGGTAAACCTTTAAAAGCAAGATTTCGTGGACCTTATCGAATTGAAAGGAGATTAAGTGAGGTGAACTATTTGATAAGGACTCCAGACAGAACAAAATCTCACAGAGTATGTCATGTGAATATGCTCAAAAGGTATTTTGATAGTGAAGGAAAGCAAAAAGAGAATGTGTTACTGGCTGCAACAGAGTGAAGACCCAAATTCAGAGGATTTGGAATTGGACATTCCTCAAATTAAATTGGACAATGAGGAAGTTCTCAAACGTTGGGATAAATTATTGAATTACCTTCTAGAGGAAAATCAAAATGACCTGAAATAGTTATTACTATTGCACGGGGAGAAATGTGGGAATAAGCTGGGAAGTACTAAACTAATTATGCATGATGTAGATACAGGAAATTGCTGGTCCAATTAAGCAACATCCATATAGACTTAACTCTCTAAAGTTGGCACAGGTTCAAAAGAGATTGAATGCATGCTCCAAGACAACATAATTAAAGTAAGTTGCAGTGATTGGAACTCAACCATAGCAATGGTGTCAAAAACCAGATGGTACCCAATGGTTACGTGTAGACTATTGCAAAGTCCATGCAATTACAAAGTCTGATTCATATCCAATTCCATGTTTGAAAGACTGTGTGGAGAAAGTGGGATATGCAACTTATATTTCTAAGTTGCACTTACTCAGAGGATACCGGCAGGTACCTTTATCCAAAACAGTGAAGCCAATTTCGGCTTTCGTGACACCGAATGGACTATACTAATTTGAAGTCAAGACATTTGGTATGAAAAATGCGTGAGCCACATTTCAAAGACTAACCAATAAACTCAGTTCTGGATTATTAATTGTGTGGTATACATCAACGACCTGGTGACTTTTAGTCATACATGGAAGGAACATTTGCAGCATTTATTGGATTATTCGATCAGAAGGCAGGCTTGGTGATAAACCTAGCTAAGAGTGAACTCTCCAAAGCTCAAGTCACATTCCTGGGCTACATTATTGGGTATGTACAGATGGCCCCATGGAATGTGAAAACAAACTTTTTTGGGGCACCTCCCGTAGCACTTACGAAGAGAATAATTCAATTATTCCTGGGATTGAGTGGGTTCTATTGGAAATTCGTGCCAAATTTTAGCAGTCACCTGCTCCACTCACTGATTTATTAAAAACATGCAAAAATTTCAGTGGATGGTGGAATTTAAGAAGGAATTTGACAGCCTGAAAGCTGTGTTAACCACTGCCCCAGTATTATCCACAACAAAGCCATTCAAAGTGGCTATCAATGCGAGCGATGTGGGTGTTGGAGCTGTACTCTTACAAGAAGACAACGAGAAGATAGGAAGACCTATTGAATATTCATAACAGAAATATTCCACAACTGAGAAAGAGACCTTGAGCTTGCTGTTGGTGTTATAACACTTGAACATTAATCTTGCCAGTAATGTGCCTGAGACAATCGCATATACTGAGTGGACAAAGAGTGGAGTTGGAAAAAGCACAGCAAGTCAAGCAGCATCAGAGGAGAAGAGGAGTCGATGCTTCAGGTCAGAATTCTTTAATCAGGATTGGCAATTCTGACATCTCCCTCCTCTCTGGCAATTCTGACATCTTGCCTCGTCGTAGGATACGTGGAACAGTCTCTCTTCGGCAGTTACACCGGCATCTGTCCCCACCTTTTCCTCCGCTATGTCGATGACTGTATTGGCCATGCATCATGCTCTCACAAGGAGCTCGAACAGTTCATCCACTTCAGAAACACCTTCCACCCTGACCTCAGATCCACCTGGACCATCTCTGACACCTCCCTTCCCTTCCTGGACCTTTCCATCTCCATCACAGGCCCAGTTCTGATGAAAGATTCTGACCTGAAAGGTCAATTCCCCTTCTCCTCTGATGCTGTTTGACCTGCTGTGCTTTTTTCAGTTCCACTCTTTATCCACTCTGACCTCCAGCATCTGCAGTTCTCACTATCTCCAAATCGTATATACTGACCATAACCCATTAAAGGTTTTGGAGAAATTTAAGGACAAGAATTCCACATTGTTAAGATGTTGATTACGACTGTTGCTGTTCAATTTGACAATTATATATGTTGCAGGATGAGAAAATGTAATTCTGATGCATTGTTGAGACTTGGTGGAAAAAAGGAGGCTTTCATTGGTGGGAGTAAATGGACTGAAATAGAATGTAGTAGTGAATGTTTGCATGCTTAGAGTCAATATAATATATATGTGATGTAGTGTACTAACAGAGTAAGACTAAGGGGTTTAAAATGAAGCCATCTTTGTATATTATGGGATGTTTTTAAGGGGGGAGGTGTAACGATGCTGTCATTTTAAAAAGATTAGTTTGTCCTTGTTTTTTTTCAAAAGAACTCATAAAGGCAGAGGTGCCAAACAATCTAATTTAATAACAGAAGTGGAGTGACCAGTTCTCCTAGTTACGGTTTTTTCTAGGAGAAAGTGGGGACTGCAGATGCTAGAGATCTGAGTCGAGAGTGTGACTGGAGGTCACAGTCTACGTTGGTGCTGTGTGGTTGGAGGGTCCCAAAGCGGAAGATGAGGCATTCTTCCTCCAGGCATCGGGTTGTTAGGGTGTGTAATGGAGGAGGCCCAGGTCCTGCATGTCCTTGGCGGAGAGGGGGGGGAGTTGAAGTGTTCGGCCACTGGATGGTGGGGTTGGTTGGTGCAGGTGTCCAGGAGGTGTTTTCTGAAGCGCTCTGCAAGTAGGTGTCCTGTCTCCCCAAAGTAGAGGAAACCACATCAGGAGCAATGGATACAGTAAATAACATGTGTGTGGAAGTGCAGGTAGAACTGTGATGGATGCGGAAGGCTCCTTTGGGGCCTTGGACAGAGGTGAGGGGGAGGTGTGGATGCAGGTTTTGCAATTCATGTGGTGGCAGGGGAAGGTGCCAGGAGGGGAGGGTGGGTTGTTGAGGAGTGTGGACCTGACAAAAGAGTCACGGAGGGAATGGTCTTTATGGAAAGCGGATAGGGGTGGGGAGAGAAATATACCACTGGTGGTGGGGTACATTTGTAGATGGCTGAAATGGCACTTTTTCCAGCAGCTGTGAAGAGTTCAATTTTAATATCAAACTACAGTACTTTGGTAAGTAAAGATTAACTTCCTATACAACAGATAACTCTCATAATTGCTTGAAAAATACAGAAGTATTGTTCTTAAACACTCTACATTGCAGCTTAGCAGTGTTACTGTTCAATGGTCATTACAGCCATTGTTATGGTTGATAGCTTCAGGCATCCATCCAGCAGTTTCAAATGCTTCAAATGATATGCCACAAATATTAAGCAGCTACTATGCAATTTATTTGTCACTACCTTCATCTAAAGTCTAAGTCATCTGCTGAAAATGGTGCAATACACATCAAATGATTCACCCTTACATGAAAGTGGACAGACAAACGTGCCCTGAAGCATAGATTTTTCTGAAGATGTGATGTGATAACAAGTAAATGTTAACAATTTTTTTTCTTTGTGTGTCTAAAGAGTTTATTTTAAAATATGTTGCTGTACAGCTACATCTTGCTTAATCGTATCAAAGCAACAGAACAAAAAATCATATTTTGAATTGAACAGGCACTAAACTAAGAGATATGAAAACGAAAAGTTACTGTATAAAAAGAGGTCTAGATTTTTAAGGAAGGAGAAACAAAATATTTACATTTTTACCAAATTTTTTCACACATTCAGGAATTTGCATTGAAATGCATTCAGTGTTGTTACATAGGCAATGCTTTAGCCAGGTGACCACAGTCAGCAAAATGGCAATTAACATTTCGCAGTTTTGATAATGTGTCTTCTTTGTTTACTCATTCACATAATGAGGCATCGCTGGCTAGGCCAGCTTTCATTACCTATTCCTAATTGCCCATAAGGAAGAAAACACTATCATAATCTCTGTGTTGCTGATGTTGGCTCAGGAAGGCATGTATGAGGAGAAGATTTCTGTTCGTTGTATGCTGTACCACAAGGTCATTTGCACCTTCCTGAGCAGCCAGAAGGACCTTGGTTTAACATGGTGTTTGAATGGCAGTGCCTCTGACACTACAGCCACCCCTCAGTACTGCACTGTAGTGCCAGCTTTAGTTATGTGTTTAAATCAGTTGTAGGTTTTGAGTCACAATCTTTAGGCTGTGAGATGCCAGCAGTACAAACGGAGTAAGCTGAATGCAAAAATAAGCTTTAGTCAAATATTGCATAGGAAAATACAATGCGTTCATGTGAATCACAGAGTGGTCTATCACTGTCACAGTCAGAAAGAAAACAGGCTTGTCATGATGTTGTCATGATGTTGTATTTGAAAAATATTTTGCTAATCAGACCAGACCAAAGTATCAAATTGATTAAACATATCATGTAATTAGTGTTGTCATCTATTCCTTCTCAGTGTCAACTGCTGAACAGCCCATATCAAATTACTTCACTTTTGTAAATGATAAAAGCTATGCCAGAAAAATGCACAAAGTTGAAATCATCCTTGTTGCAATAAGGTGTCATGACAACCTAGTCCAGATAAATGAGTAACATTTTATGTTAAATACATTGATCCCGAATGTATTCAATGCAAACACTTGAATAAATCGCTGTGCATCAAATATGAAATTGCTGGCAAATTTGACTGATTCAGGTTCTTGCTGTTCCTGATTCTATTCTGCTCAGTGCTTAGGAAATTGTTAATGCAAGTGGAATGAATGTTTGACAACAACTGCAGAAAATATTTGTATTTACTACCAAACACACACCATCTGATAGTATAGTTATCTTAACAGCAGGGTTGAATTTAAATAACTTGATACAGACACCTGTCGAACATCTGATCAACTTGTCAGTCAGGCCATGGGGATGGAAGGTAAGCAAGTGACAGAATGGTCCTTGGCAGTGATTGTAATGTGGAATCCCTAGGCCACCATCAAGTTGTGGAGTAGGGAGAAGAGCTTCCTGGTTGTAGAGAATGAGTCGACTGGGATGGGGGTGTTGGGATGGGGAGGCAAAACAGGTATTAAGACAATGCTAGACAAATGAAAAACATTCCTGTTCCTGCAGACTTTCAGTGGTGATATAATAAGAAGGGCTTTAGCACTCACCTTCTGCTTTAGATTTTGTCAGGCAGGTCACAGCTTGGAATATCCCCTTATAGTTATTTTGAGCCACTCTACCAATGTTATCATCAGGTCATTATGATAAGATTGGATCTGCAAAAATGTAAGTAAAATCATTTATTAAACATTATGTTATACAATAGAGAAGATAGCAAAGTGCTGCCTCAAATCGGTAAGGTCCCAGGTTTGATTCCAACTTTGGATGACTGTGTGGAGTTTGCATGTTCTCCCTGTGTCTGCATGGGTTTCTACTGGGAGTTCTAGTTTCTCTCCAAAGTCCAAAAACATGCAAATTAGGTAGATTGGCCATACTAAATTGCCCTGTAATGTCCAGGGATGTGCAAGCTAAGTGGATTAGCCATAGTAAACCCAGTGTTGTGGGGATAGGGTTGTGGGATTGGTCTGCCTGGGACGCTCATTTTTTGTTAATGCAGAATCAATGGGCCAAATAGCCTCTTTCTGCTCTATAAGAGCTCTACGATTCTATGATTCTATGATATTGAGATCTGACACACACAGGTCCAGATGCCATTTTTTTTGCCATCATAATGAGACCCTTGATCACATGGAGCCTAATTATCATTATCCCATTACACATCCACTACCCCAAAGACTTTAACAGTATCCTTTTAATCATTAACTACTGACATTTTCCACTTTACACTGACTTCTCCTCTCAAAGTCTCTTTTGATCAAGTTTACAATTTCCAACAATATTCTCAGCCCTCTTTTGAGAATTAGTGAGATGGATGAACTCTATATGATTCTCTTTGGGAAAGAAAATACTTGTCAGATTGTGTTCCAGCCTCTGATGATAGTCTGAATTTTAAGGCAAACATATTTCATCCCTGTTCTCATGAGCTTGAGGTTGGTCTCTGGATCCATGATATAAATTGTTTATTCCTTATTTGAATGGAACTGACGGAAATGCTTCAACTTTAGGCTGCATCATTTTCTACGACAAATTTCTTGGGATGTCAGGAGACAGTGAGTCTGAATTAGTTCCTCAGAAAGTACTTGATTATTATCTGATGAAAGTAGTCCTCCCAGAATTTCCTCAACAAAGTAGGATCCCTAGGAAGCTCTTCTGTAAACTAAATTGAAGACTGTACAATATCAGGAGATTTGAGACTATCATTTCTGTTGTGATTGTAATGAGGTCAGCCAGGTGGACCTCATAGAATATGAGTTCCCTGATTGTACCAGGATAATGGCCCCAATCAGGGAGCTCAGGCTGATGGATATAAACAGGAGTGTCAAAGGTTCAGCTGATGCCGACAGCTGGCTCTGAGGAAGCCAGACCAGTGTCAAGAACTATGCTTGTGTAAATAAAGTGTGACTTGGTGACAGGATGCCAGCCTCTGTGTAGTTATTTCAACTTCACCACAATTCATCTGAAGGTTAGATAGATTCAACGATGAATGTTTATGTTCTTAATTTTTCCCTCATATTTTTCTAACTTTTTTCAAAAGATCAAAGTTATGCTGACCTCTTTCATTAATAATGACTTGCTTTACCATGTTTAAAACCTAAAAGTAAGGTATCAATTCTCTCTCTCTCTCAAGTGATTTTTTGCAGCTGTAATTTGATCACTTTTCAATTAGAGCAGAAAGTTTTCCTCAGCTAACAATTCACGCTCATCTTTAGCTTTGAAATTTCATCAAAATAGTCTTTTTTCCTCCTTCACAGTATCCCTTTCATTTGTTATTTTCTCAAGTGAATGGGTGCCGCTGATTAGAATCTGTGAAACATTTCTGGAATGTTTCCTATTTCTGTTGTAAGTCCTTGTTTTTCACTAATCAGTTTCTTGGAGAGTGATAATAATTGTGCCTGTTCTGAAGCTGTTGTACTCTTTCATATTCTGTTACCTTAGTATCCATTTGAGTATTTGATAATTGCTCATTTATTTTGGAGTGTGAGACTTTGAAGTCCTTGCTTTCTTTCATTTCCTTATCAAGTAGCTGTTGCAAACCTTTGAGTTTCACGAGAAACTATTCCTTTACAGTCACTGAAGCTTTCTTTCCCTGCTCTTGTTCTTGCTGTCTGTACTCTGAATTATGTATTTATTCAAAACTGTTCATTGCTCAAACTGTGTATCTTATTATTTTATTGTGAAATAATTTTGTCTATTCTGAGACCATTGGTAAATAGGATTCTATTTTTGATACATCTGTACCAACACTGCTTTCACAGAGCTTTCACATGATCCTGGGTCTACTCCTTCACTGAGTCATTGACATTAGAGACATCCTTATATTCACATATCCTTTTCTCCCAAAAAAAAAATTTGCAGGTCGAACATGCTATTTGGACATTTTTAAGTGGAGCCCTGTTCCACTGCATCTATACTCTCCTTAAAAAAAGGATCTACAAAATCCATCTTGGTCCATGGTTTGGAGTTTTCAATGAAGGCATATCCACAGAATAATGGATAAATGCTGCTGCTGAATATTCAAAGCCAAATGATTGTTTTCAACTATCAAGGAACAAAAATGTTTAGGAATAACATGCAGTGTTGGTGGTGTACAAAGTTAAAAATCACACAACACCAGGTTATAGTCCAACAGGTTTAATTGGAAGCACACTAGCTTTCGGAGTGACGCTCCTTCATCAGGTGGTAGTGGTCCACCTGATGAAGGAGCGTCGCTCCGAAAGCTAATGTGCTTCCAATTAAACCTGTTGGACTATAACCTGGTGTTGTGTGATTTTTAATTTTGTACACCCTAGTCCAACACCGGCATCTCCAAATCATGACAGTGTTGGTGATGTATTTCCCTTTATGGTGAACAAAAGCTGTCAGCTGCCCTCATACCCATATTGCAATTTATCCTAAATCCTGAGGGGATATATTGATGGATGGAGAAACTCAATCATCAGCTAAAGTGTGGAATCTGAAAGAACAGATACTGCAACTCTTGTATCTAAAGTAAATTCAGTTTCCTCACCAGTAAACAAAAAAAAACAGCATCACTGTGATTCTGGCAAAGGATCACTGAACTTGAGGTGTTGCCTTTGTTTTTATCTCTATAGTACTAGCAGACTTGGTAGTTTCTACAGAACTTGCTATTTTTGGTTTAGTTATAAATTATGCAATTAGTAGTGTTTGGTTTATTTGATTTTTTCATAAACAATAAAATATGTTTGCAAAGAAAAACTAAATCTTGTGGCATAATGCTATTGGGTAAAAAGAGATCTTTGGATTTTAGTCATAATTGTCATCTGTCCCTAACTAATTGTAACAAGTGAGTGAGAAACAGGGGAGTCAAAGAATGTTGGGAGGAACAATTGTCTCACCCTCAACTAGTTTAAGGAGAGATTGAGAACTGTTGATTTATCTCTGGGGCCTAAGCAATGAGGCCACAGAGAATAATGGCTAAAGTTTGAAGCAAGAAAGGAATAAAGCAGGAAGTGGAATGATAAAGAAATGTTACCTGAGGCTGGAAAAAATAAAGGAGCACTCTGGACAAATAACACTTTAACAACTGTATGATTATCACGTAACAGGGAAATTGTTGAAAATGAATACTCTTTTCTGATTTATTTATGCTATTCCCAGAAGTAGCAAACACAGAAAATATTCCTCCAATGTTTATGTTGTCTCCAGGACATGAGTAAATAAGATTTTTATTTACAGAAAATACAAAACCAAGAAACAAAATTTCAGCAAGAAAATTTTCAATGCATAGTTAAGTTGCAACTGGCTCAATCTCTCAAAGGAGGGTGTATGCCCCCAGTTGACTAAAACATTGCATAAACAGTCCTGACAAGAAACTAAAACTTGGCTTCCAGCAATTTGATAACTATTCAGCCACTTAATGAATCATTCACACATTTCCTGTGAAAGCGTCATTTCAGATTCCCAATGGAAGACTGCACAGTGCAAATTGGAATGGGAAACAGAGGATTCCCTGCCCAATTTCCCACCCCCTGTCCACACATTCCATGCTATAGAAACTGGAAAATTGGTCTCTGTGATCAGCGGAAATGCTTTCTTCAGCATTTTTCTTTCTCCTTTATAGTTATTGAGCTACCAATATAAAGGCAATTTTTTTCCCTTACAAATAGTTGGCTATTTTACTCTTAGTTTCTACTCCTCATATCTAAATGGATTTTATTATTGAGTCATAATGTGTCTGAGAATCTGCATTCAATCTTTAACAATTAAATACCATTTTTCTAGAACTGAGTTATTCTTGAGGTATTTGGAGAATGAGGCTGAAAGACAAAATAAATAACAATACAAATAAATGCCTATAATGACAATGGATTCTCGAGGGCTGATTTTAACTTTCGGCAGTGATAAATAAAGGGAGGTGGTAGACTGTACTTGCTATTTGACTTTTATTTAATAAAATATTAGGTGAGACAACTGTTCATGTACTACTCTTGTTTGATTTTCTGTAGAAATTAAACTTGTATCTTTAGTATACAGGATGATGGAAGTATAGAAGCATAGAATGATAAATAGGGAAGGAGGCCATTCAACCCATTGTGACTTAAAGATTGAGTTCAGGGCAGAATCTTATCAGGGTCTGTGTGATGTCAGCTGTGATGAGATGTGTTGCAAAAGCAGGCGATGAGTATGTGAGGCACTTAATAATAAATAATCTCTGAACAATAAATAATCTCAACATTGAGATTATCTCACTCCATCTCTGATGTGTTTCACAAGTAGCATGGTAGGATTCTCGCTAGACAGTAGTGAATTGTTTTTTGAGGAGGTTCAATGCTTGCTAAGCTTGTTAACATTCCAATTCACCTCATTAATATTCAGCCTCCCATCTTATTATACTCACCAAATAAGCATGACTTCAGGAAAACTCAACAAGGAAACCCAAGCGAGGGCCTAATGGATTCAGCTTGACAATTAATGCGAATGATTTCCACATTGGAAACCAGGCACTAACATCTCAGAGCACACTCCATGATACACGCCACATCGACGTTCGTATTCAATAAGTGCCAGCTGCTAACAACCCTCATGACACATCTCTGATCCAACTGCAGGATGCTTCCGCGCTTCAATGCTGCCCCTCAGGTTGCACTGGGACCTATCATTGTAATGGTTGCAGCAAGGGCTCTGTGAAATCAAAGTCAAACACCCGGCTTAAGGACTGGACCATGCTGCATCATCCAACTCTCTGCTTACTGTCTTAGTACTCACTCACTCAGAGCCTATCTTAATGTTTACAGCATCTTTACCCTGCATTGCCTTGGCTTTTACTGTATTACATCTTCAACCAGAGATATCAGGCTCATATTACTGCTGTCTTGTCTTGCTGTTTAGCCCAGACACAAACCAGGAGATATATCACCATTGTCAACAGACCTTAGTCAAGTTAAGGAGGAAAGCCTTTGCTCAGGGTTTCAGCAATCAGTGGAGGGCCACCTCCAATAACAGTCCGGGCCCTGCTCAGGCACTCAGCATCAGTGTTGTCTCCTTAAAAGGGGTGAGGAGCTGAACATTAAAGAGCCTACCACCTATCTTGTCTCTATCTGCCCCCTTGTGATTTGTTTTCCTTGTAGAATGAGAGAAGGCAGGTATTATGGGAGCTACACGTAGTGGAACAGCTATTAATGTTGAATTAGGTGGGATGGTGTCCTGAGTGAGTGAGTAGGCAGTGAAGAAGACATGCAGGGTTAGTGGTGTGGGAGATTGGGGTGAGTAACAACAAATAAGGAATATGTTGCATATGAAACTAGTGGCACATGAACCTTGGTGGGAAGTGGGTGCACTAGCTGTGAGAATGTGTGCGTAAGTGAGGTATCAGAGAGAAGATGGTTGGAGCAGAAAAGGACATTGACCTTCCAAACAGTGCTGGACCTTCCCCCAGAAGACTAAAACTGCTTTAACCCAGGCTGGCACAGTCCGGTCCTGTGGCATCCATAGGTGTTTCTGGGGGAGGAGAAAGTCCTGATTGAGAACCAGCCTGTATGGCAGCACCTCCATGTTCCTTCCCACAATGTGGAGCACTGATTTCCCTCTGTCTGCCACGTCCAGGGCAAATGTCGGGAACCATGCAAGGTAGTCTCAAACTGACAGTATTTGTCTGAGTGTATAAGGGGCTTTCAAAGATGGCATGGGCAGAGAGGATAACAATGAATTCTGGATATCCATTGAGAGGCCAGTTGTTCCAGGAATGGTACATGGTAAGATGGAGCAAACGTTGGACATCAGAAATGCTACAAGTGTGTGGTAGGTACTAAATAAGGCACATTCAGTAAAATATGATGAGAGAACTCATTCAGTCTCATGGTGTAATCCTTCCAGACAACTCAATTTAGCCAAAAAGAAGTAAGTACAGTTCACCCATGGATTTTTACCCGTGCAGAAAGAAGTCCTTTGGCCCATCATATCCAAGCTAGCCATCAAACAGCTATCTACTCCTGTCCTTTTCTCAGTACTTGGTCTTTAACCTTGTCTGCTGCAGCACATCAATAATCATCTAAATAATTTTTAAATGTTTTGATGAATCCTGCCTTTACTAGCTCTTGAGTGAAATTACACAATTAATCCCAGAGTACTGCTCTTTCCCCATAGGACTGTGTTTATTTTTCCATTCAAATAGTTATTCAATTCCATTTTGGAAGGGACAATTGAAACTTCTTCCATCTCACTTAATCGGCTGTTCATTTCTGATCTAATTGAGTAAATAAGATGTTTTGCTCATGGTCAGTAAAAGGACTTCTGGGTGACCCTCCAAATATGACATTCAAAACTTTTTGCAATGCAGAGCAATTGCCTAGCTAGGAAAAGCAAAATTGCTGTACAATAATTAAGAGCTCCCTGCTTATCATCTTTCATTCATTCGACACTTTTTTTTTGGGTGGAAAGTTGTGGGGGTTTGAATGATGTGGGTAAGAAATGTGGCACAATCATGCAAGAGGTCCAGAGAGCATGACCATATTATGGCTTTCCAAAAAAAAGGAACAAAATACACCTTTAATGAAGAAACAGATGTGCTGGGTGATCTGCTCAAAGCCAATAAAGTAAAAAGCTTGGACCTTGTTGTTTTGAAAGTTAGAACAATGAAAGCAGCCTGAGGAGATGGGACCAAGCTTCCACAGAGCCAGAACTTTTCATTTTAGCTTTCTACAGTTACTTGGGTTTTGAAGCCAGGTTTGGAAGTTCTTATTCCTCTCCCTGTTCTAGCTAAAAACTGGAGTTGTCTTCCTGCTGCTTTAATTGCATGTGAGACAATCTATTTTACTGAATTTGTCTTTGCCAAGTATGTGTTTATGGGCTGTTAGTATATTGGAATAGTTCATATATTTTATTAAGCATTTCAATAGGCTTATGGCTAAGCCAATCCTTTTCTTTTCTTGTTATTTTGGCTGTATTTTAACTGTAGTGTAAAAATAAAGTGTGGTTTGCTTAAAGTCAAGCAGTTTGATCAATCAAACTGCACCTGGAATACAATACCTTATATTTACCTTTAAAATAAAAAAAAGTTAGGGTCTTAATGCATTTTGAGGGATGTTTGGTCTGGTCCATAACAAGAGGCCTGTCTTGAAATTGGGAACAACTATAATCGGGAATTGATGCAGCATTCTCCTTAGGCAATGGCAGGTTGCCTGTTAAGGGGGAATATTACTTGTTAACAATATTATGAACTGCAGATCTCAGCTCATTAAGATGCAACTCACTGTGAGCAGTCTAGATGCTGAAAAGTCTTGGTGTAGAAGTCAGAGCAGGTACCTGGTGATTTGAACTCGCCATTTGATTGAAACAACCTACACGATGTTCAACAGATGGCAACACCTTAGAGCACTTTCCATGGGCACCAGCCTCATGCACTCCATGTCCCTGGACATTATTATTCAACATGTGCCAGACTCTAAGAATCCTCATGGCACATCTCTGATCCACTTAGATCCAATTCAGTGCTCCACCTCAGGAAGCACCAGCAACTGTCATTGCAATACTGCAACAAGAGCATTTTGCATTTTGGGACATGCCCCTGGCTCATGGATTGAATGCGACTGTATCTCCGGTCTGCTTGCTTGCTCTCTTTCTGATTTTGAGCCTATGTGGATGCTTGCAACATCCCTGCCTTGGTTTCCTTTGCCTTTTTTGCATTTAGCACAGCCACAAAGCCAGGAAGGTAGTCATGGTTATCAATAGGTCCAGCCAAGATGAAGGAGACGTCCTTCAATTGGCGGGTCCTAGCACAGTATGTCAAGGTCAGCCTCCGATACCAGTTGAGTGGCTCGTACACAATCAATCCGCTGCTCAAGGTGGTCAGAATGAGGATCCTCTCCTTGAAAGGATTGAGGGAGGAAGGTCAGGCAGCACACTACCTGCCTTGACTCTTTCTGTCCTGTTGTTCTCATGTTTTCCTCCAGGAATGAGGGAGAGGTAAAAGTGGGTGACACAGCTGTTCCTGTTGGTGCAGGTGGGGAAAAGTCTGGAATGAGTGACTAGATAACAGGGTTCGTGGTGTTGAGTTTGGGATAGGTAACAGTGAGTGAGGGAGGATATTGAAGACAATAGACAGAGTAGTAGGACAGCAGGAGATTTGAAGTGAGGTAGATATAGTGACAAAGATACTGAGTAAGAGCTATCAGAAAGAAGATGCTGGTGGGGTGGAGAAAGCCATTGCCCTTCTCCATACAGTTCTGTGAACTTCATTCAAACTGGTTGAGACTGTTCTAGTCCTGGTAGTATCCTCTGACTAGGCTGGCATGTTCTGGTGTTGTGGCCTCCTCTGCTGTCCCAGGGGAGGAGAATGGCCCACACTTATGCCACTTTGTTTACCAAGATCTCTAGGTTCCTGCTGACAAAAATAGGTAATAATTTTCCCTTGTTTGTCAAGTTCAGGGCAAAAGTCAGGAACTGTGCAGGATAGCTCTGGATTGATAGTGCTTACCTCGATGCAGAACAGGCTTCAAAAGTCATGGATGTCAGTGCATTCTGGGATATCCCAGTAGTGGTGAGTTGTCCTGGGTACAGTGAGTGGTAGAATAAGGCTAGAATCTGATGGAAAGGGCAAGGTAGATAGTTAATGGGCTGAGTTTGGTCAGATGTGGTGAGAAAACTCACTACAGCCTCACAATGAGAAACCCTCCATGAAAGTGAACAAAGCTAAGCCAAAAACCGTAGGATTCAGCCCATGGTCTTTAAATATGCAATATATTCCACTTTGCTGCAATTCTAAAGATAATTTCTAAATAGAGGAATTATCGCATCAAATTGATCCACACAACCTGAGATAGAACATTTCATTTTACGCTCAAAATGTAAATGAGAAATCTGTAAACTTACACCATATTCTATGTGACTTCCAGAGGCTAGAACAGAGCGAGACTATGCTTGGTGGCATCCAACAAAGGGGAAATAAATGTGAATGAAATAAAATCCTTTGCTATGTTAGGTGTCTCTCTTGGCAATAATGTATTTTTCTAATTGCTATTAAATTTTACAGTCTCCCAGGCATTGCAAAATTTAGCAAATAGATTTCCTGATACAATGAAACCAGGTTTGGGTTTTAGAGAAGACAGCATGAATAAGTAAGTGAATTATTTCTTTCAGTTCACTTCCTGTTGTGTGATCCTCAACAAATATGCATTTCCACTACAGTCAGCAGTCTGAGACTGGTAGCTGCATTTTGAATTTCAGCCAAGTAAAAGTCTTTTATGGATTGTTTTGCTTGACTTTGTTTTGGCCATAACTCTAAATTTACTGCTCAGGAGAGCTCTAGCTGGATACATGTGTGCTTGCTTTCACCAACAGTAAAAAATGTAGGTAACAAATTTTCTTAGCTGTAAATGTGTTGCTGGAAAAGTGCAGCAGGTCAGGCAGCATCCAAGGAACAGGAAAATCGACGTTTCGGGCATAAGCCCTTCTCCTCGAACAAATTTTCTTACCACTCTTGGCCTCTTTCCAGTGTATATACAGAGCAATTGAATTTTTGCAGCTGACAAATGGGACAGAAGACATTTCTAACATTAAGTCATCTCCTTGTCATCCTCTCCCGCGCTAATGATTCCATACTAATGGTGGTGGTGAGAGACCCCATCCACATGCTAATATCTGCTGCTAAAGACTTCCAGTAGAGTATACTTCCTGGTATCAGATTCCACAAGGACAGTTTGTAGATCAATCAACTTGAAATTGTGACACATCCTTCTCTGCCTTTGTCCATCTCCTGCAACCACGTTTGGCTGATCTGTCAGCTGCTCCCATTGTAGATGTTCTGGAAAAGTGGCAGAAAAGAGTCATGAAATTTACACTCAAACTAGTTGGCATTCAAGTACAGTAAGTAAGTGAGGCACTGAATTTCATTTACCTGCTTGACCAATCAGCCACCCAGCATTCTGCCAGAGCTATTATATTGAAGGCTGCATTCTATTACCATGCAGCTTCTTTAATACAATACAAATAAGCAGGAATCGTAGGCAAATATCTTGCTAATGAAAATGTTTTCCATTGAGGCAAATTTAATATGACTTTATTTTGTGGAAATTCTGAAATATAATGTTTAGCAGATGAGCCAATGTAAGAATCTGCTAAATACTGCTAAATACATAAGTAATAGTCAGGTCAGTTGAAACCGTGTTCAATTCTGAATGCAGTCTTACAATTTTGCTTTGGATTGATGCTAGGCATGCGGTTTGAATAGATCTTAAAACAACAATTGCTCACTTGCTGCACTCCTGCCCCAGTAGGAATCTACTTCTTGTGTGATTATTACTAAAGCAATCAAAACACTTAGCCTGAGCTTTTTATTGGATGTAAAACATTGTACAAATCAGAGTGGACATTGGCCTTGAGGTTTTTCCAGAGTAGTTTCCTAGCCTTGAGAGCCTTGATGTGAAGCCTGGTGGGGATTGGAGGCTAGGACTGTTACTCTGAGCTTTTTATTTCTTTATTTCTCTAATTTTTCCTATGCTTTGTAATGCAGGACATTTTATTTCTTTATTTTCCTTTTTTTTTCCTGAATAACTTGTACTTAACAATCTGTACCTAGGTACCTTTGTACCTAAGGTGGTGTCATAAGTGGCAACTTGTTTGAGTACATGTGACAATAAAGCTAATTCTAATTCCTTACTGAACAGAGGGTAGATAAACTCAGCAATTCATATCATCTGGAGAGGCAAGATGTAAAAGCATGAGTTCATGAGTAAAACAATGATCTGGTGGGACCTCACAGATGTCATTGTTTTGCAGATGAATCAGTCTCTCACCAGGGTCTTATATAAATGACATGTGAGCAGATGTTCCTGAAACATTAGAAACATTACAAATTATAGTTTCTTTTTCTGTTCTACACCTTATGAAAAATTGAAGTACTTTACAAATGAAACCTTGCCTTGATCTCTTCCTTCCCAAATGCCAATTTTCCTTTGAGCCAACCAGATAATGTGATCTATTTTAGAAGGTAAGGATGCTGAACTCTGAGAATGACACATAATGATAATCTTCTTTCTTATTTCCAGCATCTTCAGAACACCAATGTTGTGAATAACAGTTACTTCAAGAGGGCTCAGATGCTGAAAACAATTACTTCATTTAGTAGACAAAATTCAACTTAGGAATGCGGTAATTTTGATGAATATTTGATATTGCTCACAGAACAATTAGGCATTATGTAAAATGAAACATGAAGTTTGCGTTAATCCTTTATTTTATTTGTGTTCAGAAAATTTCTATTTTAAAATCATAAGAAATTAACTCACCAAGTTCAATACAATATTTATATTCTACATATTTAGTTTCTGTCAGTCCTTTTGTGGGCAGAAGTGATTTTGGAGCTTTTGAAACTCAGTCAAGCTGAGCTCAGCTATAATTGGGATGTCATAAAATCCCTACAGTGTGGAAGCAGTCCATTCAGCCCATACCAACACTTTGAAGAGCATCCCACCCAGACCCGATCCTATTCCTGTAATCCTGCATTTCCCATGGCTAATCTTTCCAGCTTGCATATATTTGGACTATGGGAGGAAATCTTTGAGGAGAAAGTGAGGTCTGCAGATGCTGGAGATCAGAGCTGGAAATGTGTTGCTGGAAAAGCGCAGCAGGTCAGGCAGCATCCAGGGAACAGGAGAATCGACGTTTCGGGCATAAGCCCTTCTTCAGGAATGAGAAGGGCTTATGCCCGAAACGTCGATTCTCCTGTTCCCTGGATGCTGCCTGACCTGCTGCGCTTTTCCAGCAACACATTTCCAGCTATGGGAGGAAACCAGAGCACCCACAGGAAACCCACACAGACATGCAAATTCTATGAAGAAAGTCACCCGAGGATGGGATTGAACTCAGGTCCCTGGCGCTGTGAGGCAGCAGTGATAACCACTGAGTCAAAATGCCACCCCTAACCACTGAGCAGGAACATATTATAATAATTAAGAGTCAATTGAGTTTGTTGCTTGCTTGGTTGACCCCAATATTAATCTGCCCACACTTTAAAATGGATGATGTCAGCAGGAGGTCAGGTATAGGCAAGGTGAGGATCCAACAATAATGAAATAACAGCAAAGAACTGGGGATGCTCGAAATTTGAAACATAAAAAGAAAGGGTCACTGATGAAGGGTCACTGGATTCGAAATGTTAATTCCATTTCTCTCCCTCCAGATGCTGCCAGACTTGCTGAGTCTTCCATTGCACTTCCTGTTTGTGTTTTAGAAATGGTGTAAAGCTGTACAGCAGTTAACAGATGCAGGTGTGGGATGGGCACAGCAACCTGGGATAGACACAAACCGGAAACTGGTGCTACTGCCTCCAAGGCAAACAGTGTAGTCTTACAGAGCAGAACAGGCTTGATGGTTGATGAGACCAGCAACAATACAGTATGAGGAATAAAGAAGACTGAATTGCGGTCCTAATGTGGTGTTGTTGGGCTAAAGTTTTGGAGAGCCGAATTTCCACCCCTCGCTGGGGAGCAAGCCCCACCTTCTGCAGCTGCAAGCCATTTCAGCAGTTCCTATTGTCCTACTTCAGTTGTGGGTGCTGTTCAGGAGGCCTGATGGATTCATAGGTATTGCTCTCCTGAATGAAGTTGAGGTAAGGGGCTTGGGAAATAGGTTTCTATGTAAGCAGACAAGAAGGAAGGGGAAATGCCATCTTCTCAGCTTTTGCCCTCAATGGACAAAAGATGCACTGCATGGATAGCGCCTCTCTCTTTCTTATCATCTTTTAGAAACTTAGACAACAAAGAACGGGCTCCCCATTCCTGCCATCAACCATTTTAGTTATTTTAATCAACCTGCTCGGACATGTTATGATACAACTTCAGGACAGGTGAGATTTGAACCTTGAGATTCTGGCCCAGAAGTAGGGACATACCAGATGGATGACAAGAGCTCTCATCAACCATTTTAAAGTATGGGCAGGGAAACATTGGGGCTCAATTTACTCCTAATTATTAATTTACAACTGGCAGGTGGGCCAGTTTTTGGAACCTGCCCACCCTCCATATTTTGAGGGTGAGCTTGTGGGTAGCTGAAAATTTGGTGGGCTAGCCATCTGACTACTTTATGTGTCACTTTGCTGAAAACACAACCAGTGGGGGCACCTTATACACAGCCCATGGTGGCAGAACAAATGGTGTTAGATGATGGACAACACAGGTAACATGATTGAGTTAAAAAGTATCTCCTAGTAGGTACAAGAAATCTGAATTGAGAGGCAGAGCAGACTAGGTTAGAAAGGACAATTGATAGCCAAGGATCACTTTTAAAGACCAGACATTTCGTCAGGAGCTGTCAAAATATGAGTTATTGTTCTAACCAAGAGTGAGAGAATTGTACATCTTTTGTTCATTGCACTACTGATGTAAAAGTGCTGTCAGATCTTAGAGCTGAAAATTACAGGCTGCCAGAAAGACTGTGGTTGTTAGTTTGACTAATTGAAGTAATAAATAGTTGGCAGTAGCATGACACAAGCCATATATAAAAATAGCATAAAGTTTTATCATTGATGCTGTCAAGAATGTGAATATAAAAGTGACAGTGAGCTTTACGAGGGAACTTACAATTTTGAAAAAAATACAAGAACTTATGTAATATGAATGAGCTGGTCTTCGGTATGATGTGGTATGTTGATTTAAGAGGTTTTTGAGGTTTGCAGATTCTATCACTATAATAACCTTCTAAGAGATGCCCGCAAACATTCAACGTGTTGTTTTATGATTATCAGATTGTCTGCTTGAGTTATGTTTGACATTGTTTATTCTTTCTGTAGAGATCAGGTTGAATTAATATGTTGATGAGCCTCTGAGGTAAACTGTGATGTCACTGTGACCTCGGTTATCTGATCATCAATTATCTGAATTTCAGATTATTAGAACAAGATCTCAAGGTCCGGTAAAAACATCACATCAAAGAGGTGCTCCGACGCTGGTGTGATGATCGCGATTGGGAAATCTGAGCGCATCAGCAAGGAGGGTGATGAGTTGACTGCAACAGCATATGGGATTTTAAATGGTTTAATGTTTATGGAATGGGGTGGGGAATGTAGTTGGAAGGATGGTCAGAACAGCTTTTCAGTAATCAACCAAGATTGCAAATGAATGGATAGGATTTCATCTGGTCTGAAGTGGTGAGAGTGTTGTCAGAATTTCGATGAGAATTTTTAATGATCCATTTCAATTTGAAAGCTGGCGAATTAAATGAAATAAAAATGAGTGAGGAGTTTGTACTGGGTGCTGAAAAGGCTGGTTTTGTTATTTCTAGTGTTTTAATTGCAGGAAATTGTGACCAAGCAAAATTGCCAAAAATATCCATATTTACTCATTTGTAACTACTTTTAAGATAATAAGTATTTAAGATTAAAAATTACTTCATGTTAGGTAGAATTATTTTGACTCTTATACCAGTTGTGAGGCATAATGTTGTGTCTGAAGATATATTCTTCCAAGATTGATAAAATTGATGCCAACAATATACATTTAATTGATGCCTCATTTGAAGTGTATACAAAGCTGTGATTGGTGCAAAGAAACATAAGCACTCAAGCAACAGTGACTGGATATTTTCCTCGAAAAATAATTGAGACCTCCATCTCAATTAATTTTACTTACACAAACAGTGATTTTACTCGTAAAATATCATGAATTTTTAAGCAATATCTGGTGTTGGTACATGAGGTAAAAACAATGACTGCAGATGCTGGAAACCAGATTCTGGATGAGTGGTGCTGGAAGAGCACAGCAGTTCAGCCAGCATCCAAGGAGCAGCGAAATCGACGTTTCGGGCAAAAGCCCTTCATCAGGAATAAACGAAACAAAAGCTTTGTAAACATGCTTTTTTGCATAATTATGTTCAGTACGGCTTCCTTTGTTTAGAATCAGATCAGTTATCCAAACAATCAGTTATGGAACAAAACACTCCCCACCCGTCTCGTTTGGACAATTGGAGTTGTTCTGTATTAGTGTTCCGCTAAAAATGAGATCCCGAATAGCATGTAGCATTGTACTTTGCAACGTTGGTATCATGGACAGTTTAATTATAGTTCTGTAATTACTAAATATAGCCTGAGCTTGTGTTAAAACGTGAAGAACACACACCAACATGATGGCAGCAATGGAGATTTCAGTCGAAGTTTAAACAGTGATTCTTTTTTTGCATTGATGAATCTGAAACCTACTAGGTACTGTTAAGCAATCATGAGACAAGATTGAATTATAAGGCAAAAAGATCCTCAAAATTCTGTGAAAAACTTGCACTTTACCTCTTACATCACACATCTTCCAAGTGTGAGATGATGTAGTTGAAGAGCTGAAGCAAGGGAAAGTTTTGTGGCAGCATGTCTGCACTATCTCTTAGCAGTTATTGTCCTTTGAGGTGTTTGAAGGGCCAACACATGCACTAAAATGGGAGGTCAGGAAGGTGCTACTCCGTAAGTACAGAAATACTAGTGAAACAGCTGTAATTCCACGCCAGTACTTACTTAATATACAGTGGAGCCCATTGCCAAAGAGATCTTGAATGAAATCTTCACAGGTTTTGAGCCAGTGTTAGCAGCCTCCAGTTTTATTTTAACCCTAACAATTCCTTTCTTGAATGAATTCAGTCAAGCAAAGGATTCCAGCAGTCAGTTGTATTGATAGATTCCATTGAATGTTTATACGGTGCGTCTAATTCATGCAAAGATTAATGGTCTTTTAAATTCTCGATGGTATAGTTCCTGATTCATTACAGTCGGAGCAAGCACTGACCCTTGAAGAGGCAAACTGGCATACAACAGGCTGAGAGTAAAACGTAATAATGGCAGTGATCTCAAGAAAGACTCCAATTAATTTGTCAGTGAACAAGGCTCAAAGATGACTGCTTTCACAATCAAGAAACTTGCCAAAATAAAGTAAAGGCAAGAATTTGAAATGCTGACGTCAGCATCCTAGATGACAAGATTGTACAACTGAGAGCATTCAAGTTCTTCAGTGGTTTTATAATGTCAGATTGTCTCGGCATTAAATCACATGGATCACTTCCAGAAAAGAAGACACTTGAAAAGGGAAAGCAGACAGCACAGATATTACATACGTTCTTGGTCAAGCAAATATTGTTGAATCTGCAGAAGACTGATAATCTGGACCAAGACGACTTAACATTCGCCTTGATCAGTCCCTAGAGAAGAGAGGTCGAATAACAACAATTCCTAACAAGCCAGATCTCTGGACAAGGAGGAAGTGACGACTATAGATGCTGGAGATCAGAGTCGAAAAATATGGTGCTGGAAAAGGACAGCGGGTTAGGCAGCATCCGAAGAGCAGGAGAGTCGATGTTTTGGGCATCAGCCCTTCATCAGAAATGTAGGGGGGTGGAGCTGAGAGATAAATAGAAGAGTGGGGTGGGGTTGGGGGAAAGGTAGCTGGGAAGGTGAAAGGTAGATGCAGGTAGTGATAGGTTGGAGGGGAGGGTGGAAAGGATAGGAGATGGATTGGTAGGACAGTTCAAGAGAGTGGTGCTGAGTTGGAGGTTTGGATCTGGGAGGAGGGGAGATTAGGAAACTAGTGAAGTCGCTATTGCTGCCATGTGGTTGAAGGGTCTCAAGGCAGAAGATGTGGCATTCTTCCGTCAGTTGTTGGGTAGCTTAGATTTGGTGGTGAAGGAGGCCCGCAACTTGCATGTCCTTGGCAGAGTGGGAGGGCACGTTGAAGTGGTCAGTCACAGAGTAGTGGTCATATTTGGTGCGTGTGTCCTGGAGATGTTCTGTGAAACATTCCGTAAGTTGCGTCCTGTCTCCCCAATGTAGAGGAGACCACATCGAGAACGACGATCACAGTAGATGAGACGTGTAGATGTGCAGGAAAATCTCTGCTGGATGTGAAAGGATCCTTGGGGCCCTTGGATGGAGGTGAGGAGAGTGGTGTGGGCACAGGTTTTACACCTCTTGCAGCAGCAAGGGAAGGTGTCGGGTGTGGAGGGTGGGTTGGTGGGGGGGCGTGGACCTAAAGAGGAAGTCGCAGAGAGGGTGGGGAGGGAAATATATCTCTGGTGGTGGGGTCTGATTGCCGGTGGTGGAAATGGCGGAGGACAATGTGCTGTAGCCAGAGATTAGTGGGGGGGGGGAAGGTGACGACCAGGATGGTTATATCGTTGTTGCGGTTGGAGAGGTGGTGCTCAAGGGCAGTGGTGCAGGAAGTGAAGGAGATGCTGGAGGGCATTGCTGACCACACAGGAGGGGAGAGTTGCAGTCCTTGAAATAGGAGGTCATCTGGGATGTCCTGGAGTGGAATTGCTCCTCCTGAGAGCAGTTATGGCAGAGGTGGAGGAATTGGGAATAAGGGATCATGTTTTCAACAGGTAGGGGAGGTGGGTGGAGGTGTAGTCCAGGTAACTGTGGGAGTCAGTGGGTTTGAAATAGATGTCCATGTTGAGTTGGTCGCTGGAGATGGAGATGGAGGGGTGCAGGAAGGGGAGGGAAGTGTTCGAAATGGTCCAGGTGAACTTAAGGTGTTGGAAGGTGTTGGTGAAGTTGATGAACTGTTCAACCTCTTGTTAGAGCACAAGGTGGTGCCCATACAGTCATTAATGTAGCGGAGGAAAAAGTGGGATGATGCCAGTGTAACTGCGGAAGATGGACTGTTCCACGTACCTGACGACGAGGCAGGCATAGGTGGGGCCCAAGCACGTGCCCATGCCTACCCCTTTGGTCTGCAGGAAGTGGGAGGATTTGAAGGAGAAGTTTGAGAGTGAGGATCAGTTCAGCCAATCGAATGAGTGTGTCGGTGAAGGGGTGTTAGTTGGGTCAGTGGGAGAGGAAGAAACGGAGGTTCAGAGTCCTTTTCCATGGCGAATGGATGTGTACAGAGACTGAATGTCCATGGTGAAGATGAGGCATTGGCGATAGGGGAACTTAAAGTCATGGAAAAGGTGGAGGGTGTTTGTGATGTCCTGAATGTATGTGGAGAGTTTCTGGACCATGAAGGACAGGATGGTGGTAAGGTATGCAGAGATATGTTCAGTGGAGCAGGAGCTGGCTGAGACGATGGGTCGACCGGGGCAGTCAGGTTTGTGGATTTTGGGTAAGAGGTAGATCTGGGTGGTGTGGGGTTCCTGGACTATGAGGTTGGAGGCTGTGGATGCGAGATCTCCTGAGGTGATGAGGTTGTGGATGGTCTGGGAGATGATGGTTTGATTATAGGAGGTGAGGTCGTGGTCGAGGTAGTAGGAGGAGGTGGCCATGAGTTGACGCCTGGCTTCAGCTGTGTAATGGTTGGTGCACCAAACTACTAATGCACCCCCTGCCTTGTCTGCTGGCTTAATGATAAGGTTAGGTTGGAGCGGAAGGAATTGAGAGATACATGTCGTGAAGGTGAGAGGTTGGAGTGAGTGAGAGGGGTGGACAGGTTGAGGTGGTCACTGTCATGGCAGTAGTTTGAGATAAAGTGGTTGAGGGAGGGTAAGAGGCCACGACAACATGTCCGAGTGGATGGAGTATGTTGGAGGTGGGAGAAGGGTCCTTGGAGGGTGGTGGGTGTCATGATTGCAAATGGAAGCACGGAGGCAGTGGAAAAAATGTTTGATCTTACAACGTGTATGAAATTCATTGACCCAGGAGTGTAGTGGGATGAAGGTGAGACTTTTACTGAGGACTGATCATGCATTGTCAGTGAGGAGAAGATCTAGGGGGATGGTTAAAAGCCCGGCAGGGTTGGAGGCTGGGGTCTGGTGTCAAGCTGGAGTTGGTAGAGGAGGTGGAGACTGTCTTTGGAGTGGGGGTGGTCATCTGATCAATGGTGGTGTCATGGTTGACATCACTGGAGAGATTTACACAAGCAGTGGTGGTCAAGGTAACAGAAACAATGCATTTGGTGGCACTCATGGGCTGATGTTCCCTGCGACGTTCACTGAAGAGGTGTCTTCGGCTGTGGCCCTGCGGCGGGTGGCATTGTTGTTGGCAGTGTTCTGGTAAGTGACATCGGTTTGGGGTCAAGTGGCTTAGGCGATGGCAACTAGTGGGTCGGAAGTGACATAACAAGCAGTGTACCTGCAGGTTTCGGTGGCGGAGGTTACGGCAGTGGTTCTGGTGGGGATCGCAAAGGCAGTATGGTCGGCAGTGGCTGTGGTCAGCAGTGGCTGCAGTTCTTGGGACGGTGGGGCGGAAGTGACATCATCAAGGTCCATTGGATTGCCTTCTCAGTCTGTTTTTCCCTCTATACACAGCTCCAATGTTTTTTTTTTCTGTATGTGTGTTAGGGATGTTTTATAAGGTGGTTAGAGTTTCAACTAGTACAGTTATATTTGGCTGTTCATAAAGATTCAGCTATAGTTGGAATCTATTTATTTGTAATAATTAGTAATTCTTGGTCTATGCTTTCTATTCATCTGTGTCTAAATATACAGTTATATTGGTGAATTTTTGAGTTCTTTGATGATTTTTAACTTTCTTGATGATTCCAAGATTAGCTGGGCTTCGTTTCCAGTTTGCTACCTGAGTGAGGGATATTGTGTTCAACAAGGCATCTTAGCATGGCCACCAGATATTCCAGTTCATGTTGAGGATATTTATTGGTGAAACACTGGAGTCGGTATTTATAAATAACTTTAAGGCAGACATAGAGAGACTCTTAATGAGCAAAGTATTGAAGCTTTTTCAGGATCAGCAAGAATGAGGAGTTAAGGGTAAAACCATATCAGTCATGATTAGATTAGATTCCCTACAGCATGGAAACAGGCCCTTCAGCCCAACCAGCCCTCCGAAGAGTAACCCACCCAGACACATTTCCCTCTGACTAATGCACCTAACACTATGGGCAATTTAACATGGTCAATTCACCTAAACCTGCACATCTTTGGACTGTGGGAGGAAACCAGAGCACCGGAGGAAACCCACGCGGACACTGCAAACTCCACACAGACAATCCCCCGAGTGTGGGATTGAACATGGGACCCTGATGCTGTGAGGCAGCAGTGCTAACCACTGAGCCATCTTATTGAATGGTGAAGCAAGCCCAAAGAACCGAGGGGGCTACTTCTACCTAATTATGCTTGTACAGCAAATATATTCACTTTGGGATGACTAACCACAGCTTTTCCAAGGGCATAAGCTTTCATTTAACAAAGGTTGGTTGACATTTTGAGAAGGTATCCTTCAGCTTTCTCAGCCAACTGAACTGGATGACACTTCATAAAGAATGTTCTCAACTATTCCAAGAGTTCCAACTATTCCAAGTCAGTCTTATGATCCAAAACCAGTTACATCCCTTTCTTCTTCAGAGATTGCTAATTAGGAGATACCGAGAGAAGACCTTGATACCTTGCTCCAGTCAAGCTTAGTTTTGTCTTTTCAACAGTTTACGGTGATTCCTTTGATAATAATCTTCTAGATCATAGAGGGCAGAATTCTTCACCAAGTCTTATTTAGCCCATTCAGCTTTCTCCACCATTCGATCTTGGCTGATATGTTTCTCATTCTCATTCTCCTGCTTCTCTCCAAACCCCTTGATCCCTTTACTAATCAAGAACCTATTTACTTCGGTCTTAAAAACACTCAGTGCCTTAGTCTCCACAACTTTCAGTGGCACTGAGTACCACAGATTCATCACCTTCTCGCTGAAGCAATTCTTATTCCTCTCAGTTCAAAAGGGTTGTCCCTTCAACCTGAGGCTGTGCTCTTGGGTCCTAGTCTCTGTTACTAGTGCAAACATCTTCTCTACGTCCACCTGCAAACTAAGCAACAATGCCCCCAGTTCCTTTGTCCCAATCGTTAATGTTTAATGTGAATACTTTGGTCACAATGCTGATCCCTGAGGAACTTCCATAGTCACTGGTTGCTATCCTAAAAAGGCCCCTTCATCCTTACTCTGTGCCTTCTGCCAGACAGCCAATCCTTTATCCATGCTACTGCCTTGCTGTTATCACCATGGGCTCTTATCTTGTTTAGTAATGTCCTGTGCAACATCTTGTCAAAGGTCTTCTGGAAATCCAAATAGATCATTTCCATGGGCTGCCCTTTGTCTAACTTGCTTATTACCTCCTCAAAACATTCTAACAGATTTATTGGGCATGACCTCCCCTTGACAAAGCTCTGCTGACTCCATCCTTTTTACTGTGCATTTCCATGCACTCCATAATCTCATCCTTAATGATGGACTCTTAAATCTTACCAATGACTGAGGTCAGGCTAACCAGCCTATAGTTTCCTGTCTTCCGCCTCCCACCCTTCTGAGATGTGTGCTAAATAGCCATTTTCTTGGACCCTCCTTGACTCCAGTGATTCTGAAAGATCACCGTCAATGTCTCTCACAATCTCCTCAGCTGTTTCCTTCAGAACCCTTGGGTGTAGTCCATCCACTCCTGGTATATACTTCAGACCCGTCAGCTTCTCCAGGACTTTTTCTCTAGTGGCAGTAAGGACCAAATAAGGACAGCAGTTTCCTTCATTAAAGGACATTGGATCTTTCTTGACAATTGGCAAAGACTTCATCGTCATCATTAGACTCCTAATTCTAGATTTTATTTTAAATTGAATTCAAATTCCATCATCTGGGTCCCCAGGACCTGTGCTCTGGATTAATGGCCTTAATGGGTTCTCCATTACTATTTCTCCAGCCTCAGTTTCCAATGATCCAATGCCCACTCTGCCTCTCTCTTACCTTTCATATATCTAAAATAGAATTGCAATTTTCTTTTATACTAATCGCCAGCTTACCCTTATATTTCACCTTCTCCCCCCTTATTCCTTCTTTAGTTATCCTCTGCTGGTTGTTAAAGAATTTTCCTCTTGCTTCCCACTAATCTTCAACACATCTTATACTTTGTCTTTTGCTTTTATGCTGTCCTTGACTTCACTTGTCAGGTTTGGTTGCCTTGCCCTCCCCTTAGTCTGTTTCTTCTTGCTTGGGGGGGAATTTCTGCTGTATCTTCTGAATTATCCCAAGAAACACCTGTCATTTTCTGCTCCAATATCTTCCATGCTAGACTCTTCTTCCAATCAGCTCTCGCCAGATCCTCCCTCATGTCCTTGCAGTTGGCTTCACTCAATTGTAAAACAGTTACATCTGATTCAACTTCTCCCCCTCAAACTGCAGTGTGAATTCTTTCACGTTATGGTCACTGCCACGTAGAGGTTCCTTCATATTAAGCTTCCTAATCAATTCTGGCTCATTTCACATCACCAAATCCTGAACAACCTGTTTCTTCATGGCTACTCCAAAATACTATCTTGCAGACATTGCACAGATTCCTGATTTTTCCCCATCCACCCCTGTATATTGAAGTCCCCCTTAATTCTTTTTTGATTATTGTCATCATCCCTTTCCTATTCCCTGATTTATTTTCTGCCTCACATCCTGACTATTGCGAGGAAGCCTTTATATAACTCCTATCAAGATGTCTTTTCCTTTGTGATTCCTCAACTCTACCCATCTCGATTCCACGTCTTCTGCCTATACTGAGTCGTAAAGGACTCAAAACATTAACTCTGTTTCTCTCTTCACAGATGTTGCCAGACCTGCTGAGTTTGTCCAGCACTTTGATTTATTTCAGATTTAGAACATTCTCAGAATTTCACTTGTAACATTGTTTTTACGGGTTGGTGTTGCTTGAATGGAGAAAAATTTAGTAGCCAGACTGTTTATTGAACTAGTACATTAAAAACAAACCAAGGTAAGATCTCTGCTGGACCATCTTGGAGTAAGTCAATGTCATGTGATGTGATGTCACTTCCTGTAATGGTGTCAGCTGATGTCTGTTCCCTTACACAACAGTTGAATTTTTTAGTTCCAGGTTAAACAGTGAGTTAGAAAATAAAGGTTAACTAATTAAATGTAAGTTCACAATTTTTTATATCATGTTAGTAAAAGAACTGGTGTCAATTGAAGTCTGTCTTTCATTTTTAATCCTTTATCTTATTTTTTTTTTACATTCCACTTTTCTTTTCCTCTCTCATTGGTATTTCTGCCTATTTCTATGTCTTCCCTTTACTTCCAAGGACCTGTTTGTTTATGTGACATTTCTGAATGAATGAGAGGAATTACCTTCAAACAACCATATAGTGACTGCACCCGCCACATGATGAGGCAAGCTGGAAAAGCACAAGTCAGGCAGCATCCGATGAAAGACTTTTGCCCAAAACATCAATTCTCCTGCTCCTCGGGTGCTGCCTAACCTGCTATGCTTTTCCAGCATTACACTCTCAACTAGCATTAGCGCAAAGAATGTAACAGCACCAATGAATAACAAAACCTCTGCCACTTCATTCTCCGTTGTCTATCCTGATAGGAGGGAAGCACTTAGTGAACTAAACATGTTAGTACATGTTGAATAACTACAAAAGTGTTGGCTCCATCTCTGGGGCTGGACTCAGCCTTGCTCGTTACAGAATGGAGCAGCATGAATGTTTGCCACACGTGCCAATACATTTATACTTTGGTTACTCCTATTGCCTGGGACATATTTAAATACACTAAAAGTTTGTAAATGCTTTGTTAAAATAACAAGTAAAGTCTGCTCACTTCAGGAGCACAAATTTGCAAATATATTTGCAGATCCAGTAAATAGAAGAGCAAGAGGTTGATGGGGATGCAGATATGTGATTTAACAGACATTGAACTCCTCCCCTCACTCCCATTACAGGAATCGATCAACAGAACAGCCACTAAAGACCATGTGGCAATGGTAAGGATTGCAATGGGTTAGCAACATAGCAATTTTAACGACTTCCAAAGTTAGTGATACCTCCTTCCTTGATCTGTCTATAGCCTGGGATATTGGGCTTGCAGATTTGGATATTTTTAAGGCTGCAAATGGACTTCAAGTGGCAACATCTGAATAGAGCAGTATGAGAGCAATGGGAGACAATGAGGATTAATTAAAGGTTAAGATTAGGGAAAAAAAGAGATGACACATACTGAAGAATACTGCAGTCTTTAAAGGTGTGGAAAGTGTAGGCAAAAAAACTTAAAAAGGAAACTTTTAAAGCTAAGGGAGTGCATTATAACTGGCAGGTAGAATAAAGGAAAGTCCAAAAGGATTTTTTTTGGAAAAAGAACAAGAGAATAACTGCAGGAAGAGTAGTCCATACTATAAACTATTGAAGTAATCTGTGTGGAAGGAGAAGACATAAGCAAGGTCCTGCAGACCGATACAAAGTATTTGTTCATGATGGAAAAGGATGAAGTGGATATAGGTATTTGGGTGGGGAATTGTGATATATTAGGAGAAATTAATATGGGGAGGAGGAACAATTGGAGAGTTTAACAGCCTTAAAAGAAGTATATTAGCAAGCTCAGTATTCCAGGCAGTTGAGAGATCAAAGAAGGAGATATCATGAACTCTGGAAATGGCTTTTCGGCCTTCTCTGGCCACAGGTTCCAGAGGCCAAGAGAACCACTTTTCAGAAGTTCAATAATAGACAGCATAGGTTTAAGATGACAGGAGAAAGTTTTAAAAGGGAGCCAAGGGAGAACTTTTTCCCAAAAAGCATATATGGAATGAGCTACCAGAGGTACAATTACAACATTTAAAAGACATTTCGACAGATACATGGATAGGAAACATTTAGGGGGAAATGAGCCAAATGCAGGCAAATAGGACCAATTCAGTTTAGGAAACCTTGTCAGCATGGACGAGTTGGGTCGAAGGGCCTGTTGTGATGTATGACTCTATGACTAAGGTTGCTCCATTATCTTAAAAAGCAAGAAAGGGTTAGACCAGGAGATTAGAAGTCTATTGGTCTAACCTCAATGGTGTGGAAGTTATTAGATTTGAAGAAAATAATATGGTTGCGCAGATAGATTACTCAAGGTATGTCAGTATCGATTTGTTAATCGCCAGACCATAGCAACACGATGCCTGGAGGAAGAGCACATCATCTTCTGCCTAGGAACACTCCAACCACAAGGGATGAATGCAGATTTCTCCAGCTTTCTCATTTCCCCTCCCCCCACCTTTTCTCAGTCCCAACCCTCAGACTCAGCACCGCCTTCTTGACCTGCAATCTTCTTCCCGACCTCTTCTTCCCCACCCCCTCTCCGGCCTATCACCCTCACCTTAACCTCCTTCCATCTATTGTATTCCCAACGCCCCTCCCCCAAGTCCCTCCTCCCTACCTTTTATCTTAGCCTGCTTGGCACACTTTCCTCATTCCTGAAGAAGGGCTTATGCGCGAAACGTCGATTCTCCTGCTCCTTTGATGCTGCCTGACCTGCTGCGCTTTTCCAGCAACACATTTTTAAGTTCTGATCTCCGGCATCTGCAGTCCTCACTTTCTCCCGGACCTGAATAATAGTCTGGTTAGGCCATAACTAAAAGACTGCATGCACTTTTGATCATCACATTGTAGTAAAGATGTGATTGCATTAGAGAGGTTACAGACAAGATTCAGCAGGATACTGCCTGGACTGGAAGTTCTCAGCGTGAAGACAGATTGGATAGACTTAATTTGGTATAATATGAGGAACATAAATAAGTTGAATAAGGAAGGCACAATTTCCATTAGTAAAGGACTCAATAGCCATGAGGCATAGATTTAACATACAAAGTAGTAGGTTAAGAGGTAAGAAGGTGGTGGGAACCTGAAACTTACTGTCTGAAAGAGCAATGGAATTAGAAACTCTCATATTGCCTAAACAGTATTTAGATTTCATTTGTATGACTATAGCCTCCGGGTCTCTTGGCCAAAATCTGAAAAATGGGATTAATATAGTCAGATCTCTGTTGGATCAACGTGGATATGATTCACCAAATGTTCTCCTTCTGTGCTGAAAACATTTGACTCTGAGTCTATAATTTTGTAAAATATCCAACAGCATTGAACAGATCGTCACTGACCAAACTTTCATCATGACAGTACAATTCACAGTGCTTTGTTATGGATGTCATTCAGTGTGCCTGTGACATTGCATGTTGTGGCTCTTGTGATGACTGTACTACTAAATAAAAATGTTGATGAATCCAAACTGAAACTAGCATGTTGGTCTTCTAATTATTCATTGAGTCTGCCCCATACTGAAAGAACAAGTCAGATAGAATCGGTGTCTAGCACCTATTATGGAGTGAATGGGATTGAGCCTGATGTTCAGATAGCAAGTTTGGGATCTTGTATCCTTTAGAAAAGGCCTGCTAACTCAAAAGCCAATCAAGTAGGTGACAGGCCAGTGATAGGCCTATTTCTGGGATCAGGACCTAGGAATGGAGTTCTCAGTTAAGGAGCATGTAAGAATGTCCGCCAAACCCCCACCTTGTCCAATGTAGCAACCTTGTGGCTGTTAAAACTTGGCCAGTCAGCAGGGATGCTGTGTATGGGACATTTTGACCAAGTAAAGCTCTGCAAATTGCAAAACCAGAAGCTAAACAGTGCCAACACAGCAGCCAGGTGCTAATGACATGAGCATATTATAAAAGGACTTATCTCATCAGCAATACTTCCCAGAGTCTCTTTTAACTTTAGTCCAGCTAGAAAATCGTTATTTTCTTTCTAGCTCTGATGAAGGGCTTATGCCCGAAATATCGACTCTCCTGCTCCTCAGATGCTGCCTGACCTGTTGTGCTTTTCCAGTGACACACTTTTCGACTCTTTGTCTCTCACTCCAGCAGTCAGTTGGTCTTTGCCTTTGACAAACATACCTCCAGCAACATATCAACCAAACTAAGGGGGAATGCACATTTTCAATCAGAAGCTAGACAGAAAAGTACCCAAAGATGAGAGTGCGGTGCTGGAAAATCACAGCAGGTCAGGCAGCATCTGAGGAGCAGGAGAAACGATGTTTGGGGCAAAAGGCCTTCATCAGGAATCAGCCACACTCTCAACCCTGATCTCCAGCATCTGCAGTCCTCACTTTCTCCTAGAAAAGTAGCCAGACCTAGCTACACAAAGAAACAAACATTAACAAGCCATCCAAATGATTGACAATACCTTGAACCATAAAGCTAGACTCTCTGATTGACCAGAACAGTGGAAAATTCTAGAGAGCCATCCAAAAAGCTATAAAAACAAAGCTTACTTGCAGATCAATCTCTTGGACCTTCTGAAGACAAAGAAGCAACTGTCGTGGCAAAGACAAAGGCAAAGATTGATTAACCGCCCAGTGAGAGAGAAAGAGAACAATGATTTTGTAAACCTGACTAAAGTGACAAGAAACTCTGGGAAGTATTGTAATGACTAAGGGATCAAGCAGGATTAGGAACAGTATTGTTAGTATTAAAGCCTTATTGCTACTTGATCCTTTAATAAATTTGCGACAGTTTGAATCGGTACCAACTTGTTACTGTAGTGATTTAATTGCTCTGGTATTGTGGCATACCTGGATAAACTCATTTAAAACCAATTGAATGAAATGTCTGATGGGTCCTAAAAGACTCAGACAACACCAATGCCAAAGCCCTCAATTAGCACCAATTGTCTACTTGGAGATGGGTAAATACCAGCAGTGGGAAGGAGTGAGGCCATTCAGTGGCCGTTAATTGTCCACTTAAGAGGCTCAATTGGCATTGAGGTGTGAAGTCTGATGATTGCCCATATTACCTTGGGCATAAACAGATTGGGACAGTACGACAGTAATAATGTAATAATCCATCAATTTAGTTCCCTTTTATATTGTGAAAATGGAAACATAAATCTGTTTTCCAATATATAGTCTGCACAGGGAAATTTGTTTCTGCAATAGGTTTGGAACCAGAAGATGATAACAACATAACTATTGTTCATGTATTTTATTTTAGAGTTGCACTCCATACCAAGAAACATGGAAGAGGACAGAAGAGATTGGGCTTACTCTTTATTTTTATTGAATTGAACTCCGAAAAGTACTATATTATTCATAAAACATAACTTTCCAGTAATAATCGTATATAAAAATAACAGTAATAATGTAATAATCCATCAAGTTAGTTCCCTTTTATATTGTGAAAATGGAAACATAAATCTGTTTTCCAATATATAGTCTGCACAGCGAAATTTGTTTCTGCAATAGGTTTGGAACCAGAAGATGATAACAACATAACTATTGTTCATGTATTTTTATTTTAGAGTTGCAATTTTTAATATGCCTGAATTTTTACAGGACTCAAAGTTTTGTGGTTTAAAGAAGACAGCCATATATTGTTAACTAATAAACTAACTTTACATTGAGTAATCTGTAAAATATGAACCCAAATAAATTGATGTTTGCAGGTTCTTTTTGTATAGTTTTTAGCATTTCACAGGAAAAGCAACTTTACTGCAATGGTATAGAATTTTGCATTTTAGATCTCTATGGTTACAATGATTTAATAAACTGTGACATTTAATCCAACCAAAGTAAATTGAAAGTTTAAACACTATTGCAGAGCAGAGATTAACTTAAAAAAACTTTGATTCATGCTTTTTCTTTTCCCACCCTCAAAACATTCCAATTTGCTTTTGAACCAGATCAGTACTTTTGAAATGTTATCCCTTGTGAAGGAGTGCAAAGTTTAATGAAAACTGAATTAAACATATTTCAGAAGAATCTTGGTCCTCAAGACTCTACTCATCTCCATGTATCTCCCTACTTTTAAAAACTTCATGAAAATCTACCTTAATAATCTCTCCCAAGACTCTACAAAATTTATTGAGTCTTCCTCATGCTGAAAGAGCAAGTCAGATAGAATTGGTGTCTGGCACCTTTTATGGGGAGAATGGGATTGAGCCATTTTCTTCATTGATGACACTGAATTGTAGCCTTTTAGTGGGTGACTATTGTGTTTGTTGGAGGTGTTTATGAGTCAGAAACTGCTTAATCACATGAGAATATCATAGACAAACCTAATCCTTTTCTCCACTGTCGCCTACACGTTTGGAGCCAAGCAGGAAAAGGTCATTAGACAGTCATCAGGAAAGATTCTTTTCAATAATTCAACATACGTTAGAAATTGCCCTTCAAGCTTCTTGATACATGTATCTCAGTAGCACAGTTGTAGTATACTGGTTGGCTTTAGTATTGGGATAGCCAATGGGGTACTTCATGCATTCTATTAAATTGGTAACAGTCTGATATGATTATAACTCCTTTTCCATTATATATCTAGTGTCACAATGCGACCCACTACAGGATTTATTGTAAAGTTTGTTCATTTAGTGAGTGTATGGTTAGTATTTTTTAGTTCGTCTCAAATTGCTGTTAGCTATTAAATAACGGCTTAGTTTTGTAACATTCTTACTGCATTGCATGCCAGGATTTGTGATGTAATCATTACCCCCGGCTGCAAGATTGAACTGCACATTTGCTGTTGCAGTTTCGTATCATTTCAAATTATATTGGTGTTGGATTTCTCAGTACAAATGTTTGTACTTAATTTGACAAAGTTTTCCATTGTGTCTTTCTTTTGCTCCATGGGTATAAAAGAAAGTTAAAATTGCATTTTATTTAATTTCAAACTACTAATTGTTATGACTAAACAATGAGCAGTCATTGAGTTTAATCCTAATAATGTGTGGATAATTCTGAAAAAAACTTAATAAAAACAAAATTTGACCTCTTTTGAGCCTGTAAATCTGTGACCACAAACATGATATAATAGCTTTTTTATGGAATTTGTTAGTTCAGTTGATCGGATGGTTTATCTACAACGCAGATCAATGCCCAGAAGAGTTTCAATTCTTGCAGGTTCTGCCTTTTCAATGTCCCTCCTCACCTGAGGCGTGGTGACTCCCAGGTTAAATCACCACCTGTCATGTCTCTCTGATGAGAGGTCAGTCTTATAGTCCAGTAGGACTATGGCGACTTTACCATTTAATGATACATTAATTCCTTTGGATTTTCACAAGGGAGTTGGAAAAGTTCCTATGAGTAGAAGGATGCTGCTGCCACTCTTCTTTTCTTGACTGGATTTAAAGGCCTATTTGGTGCAAAGTGGCAGACAGTCAACCACTAGTGAGTCTTAACATAGTGGTTAGGCCACTTTTGGAATATAGTGTGTAATTCTGGTCTCCCTCTTTTCGGAAGGATGTTGTGAAACTTGAAAGGGTTCAGGAAAGATTTGTAAGGATGTTGCCAGGGTTGGAGGATTTGAGCTATAAGGAGAGGTTGAATAGACTAGGGTTTTTGTTCCTGCAGCGTTGGATGGTAAGGGGTGACCTTATAGAGATTTATAAAATCAAGAGGGGCATGGATAGGGTAAATAGACAAGGTCTTTTCCACGGAGTTGGGAGAGTCGAGACCTAGAGGACATAGGTTTAAGGTGAGAGGGGGAAAATTTAAAAGGGACCTAAGAGGCAAATTTTCACGCAGAGAGTGGAGTGCGAATGGAATGAGCTGTCAGAAAAGTGGTGGAGGCTGGTACAATTACAACATTTGAAAAGCATCTAGATGGACATATGAATAGGAAAGGTTTAGAGGGATATAGGCCAAGTGCTGGCAAATGGGATTAGATTAGATTAGGTTATCTGGTTATCTGAGTTGAACCGAAGGGTCTGTTTCCATGCTGTACATCTCTATGACTCTAAGATTGCTATTGGACTTTGTATTTATGAGCTGTGTTCCATTTTGTGGCTAAATTTTTATCTGGGTGTACTTACAGAAGGAGCATGTGGTGTCCAGCACCTTTTGAAGCCTTTTGAGAGAAGTGGGCTCCAAGAGGTTTTGAGTACATTATTTCCCCCTCCAACTCTAATTTTGTTCCCTCCTTTTTCCCTAACCTTTGTCATATTTGCACTGTGAGTAGTGCTTGTTATTTATTCTTTAAATTAGTAACACGAGTGATTCAGTGGTGGTTTTAAAAAATGTTCTCCAGAGGAACAGGAAAGAAAAAAGCGGAATTCTTGGTGTGCATTATCGCTCGTTTCAATTACAGTTTGGTTTCATTCCTCCCTCTCGTCTCACCTTACCTTTTTTCAATATTACACTCACCAATGTGGGCAGTGCTTGTAATTTAGTGTTTGTTTTGATTTTTTAATCGGATGATTTGGTAATAGTTTATTGATAAAAGAAGAAAAATTTTAAAAAAGCAATCTTCCTTAGGAAAGTAACTTTAAAAAAGAAATGAGCTGAGTTCTTGTAGTGTAACTGAGTTGTGTAGAGCACTAAATTTTCCCTCCAATCATGATTGAGTCAGGAGTTTGAATCACACTACTATCAAAATCTCAGACAAATCTTTATTGGGTGTTTATTTTGATTGTAGAAATCCACTGTCAATCAAATAAAATATCTGAATTCTTCTCCGGTGGGAAAGGTGGACGCTGACGTTTGTGCTAACCTATATACTTACAAAAAAACTCTTGTAACTATCTGAGATTTTTTGGGGCTAATGTTGTTAATTTAACATTTCGATATCAGTGTGTGAAACAGTGTGGGTAGATTCACGGGCCTGATGGGAATGGAGTTCTATGAAATTGATCTCAGCAGTGAAGGAATGATTTTGTTCCAAGTCATAATGATGTATGGCTTAGGGAGAACACGCAAGGGCTGGTGATTCCATGCATTTGCTGATCTTGTTTGTCAAGGTGGAAGAGATCATACATTTTAGAAGGTATGCTGTCTTCTTGCATCATTGATGAATGGAGTCAGCCCAATTCTACCACCTTAAACAATCAACTGAGCTGCTTTGTCCTGGAGACACATTTATCCAAACGAATGGAATTAATTCTCTTACACTCCTGACTTGCGCATTTTAGAGAGCAGAGATCAGGTGAGTTACTCACCATACAATTCCTAGACCATTTATTTGATACTATGCCTAGTCAAATACTGTTGACATCATGGGGTGTCACTTTCTCTTCCTCTCTTATGTTTAGCTGTTTCATCCATGTTACAAAGAAGAGTGGAGTTAGATTTGGAGCAATTGGTCCAAAAGTCCATTCCAGCTACCATAGAAAATGAATCCATTTCTTTGTTTCTCACTTCGTTTGTGAGCAGTTTTATTTAATACATTATTGTTACTTTACTTCATTCTGTGTGCAATCTGACATAAGAGATGAGTCTTTTTTATCTTTTAAATAGTCATTAATTTGTGGAATTGTCTTTCCTTGGCAGCAGTGGAGGCTGTGTCATTGAATAATTTAAGACTGAGTTAAATAGATGAAGGCATATACAACAATCGGATCAGTCATGACCTTGCTGAATAGTGCAACAGGTTCAAAGTGCTGAATGGCCTACTCCTGCTTGCAAGTTATATCTTGTATGTACAATATACTAGGGGATTGCTGCACTGTTATCTTCACCTTCATTGCAGTTCATCACTCTCCTATTAGAGGTCACCTCTTTCAGTATTTCCTAATAACTTCAGTTGACTAAGAACTGCACCAAGCAGATATGAGAAATTTCTACAATCTCAGTAAGCCTGCACAATAATCCAAAATGTGCATATAGAGTGCTCCCATTAAATATTTGATTTCTTTCATACCATATTTCATTCTGTAATATTTAAACTTCCAGATTACTGTTGCTTGAAGGGAATGAGTTAAAAACGTTAGTGTTTTTCGCAAGGAACCTTTTCTTGCATTGTATAAAAGCCATCTGACAATTTCTTATTGATCTATCTCTCCTTGCCACAATGTATCACACATCTTAATTTCATAACTGCCACTAGCTGCAACTGCAAAAGTGTTGCATAATATGGTGACCATGCTGAACTGTCTGACAGCTAATTGAAACCATTGCAAGAAAAAAATTACTTTCACCACTGATTCTTTTCTCATAGAAGTTAATATTAATTATTGTTGACTTACTGACAGTTTTTATTCGCTACTGCACTGAAAACTATTTTAAGTTTGGATCAGGATTAGTCAAGGACAACAAGGAAAATGCATGAGTTATTAGAGAATGTAGTTAAGAAGAGAAATGTGCATATGCATTTCATTATGTTGTAAAATGGATTTGTGTCTATCATATTAACTACATGGAGTCAAAATGCAATTTTGCTCTCATCTGCAGCTTGTAAAATAAACATTTTTTTCTGCAAGATAATTAAGACAATAATAAAATAAGCAAGATCATGAAATCACATGCCCAACACAAATGTAATGTTGTAGCTCAGTTGAGTGAATGAATGATCTCTCAGCAATATCATTTGCTGGTATCTTTGGAGAATAGCCACCAGCTCCCAACTTTGTAACTAGAATAATGGCTTAATATAGGCCCTGAGGTATAGCAACTACTCCTGAAGCCATGTTCTTTGATCTGTTTACATTTCATTTTCAGTTGGCTGGATGTTTTAAAATCTTTACAAATTCAATCAGTTGAGAAAATATGGAGATATGTAGAATATCTGTCAGCCAGAGAATTTGAAAGTTGAGATAACATTTAGTGGACATTTAATATTTCTAGCAATTATGTTTTATTTAATCTGATTTTTTTTTCCTTTGGCTAGGTCATGAAAATATCCAGAAGAGTGATTATTAAAATTCAATCTAACAAATGGAGATTTGACACCATCCATTCAGCTGTGTCTGCTACATTATTTTCTTCCATTTCTGTACTAAGCCAAGCTTCTCTTTTACCTGTTCCCCTTTTCAGAAAGGAATGGGTGATGTGGGGACCCAATTACAGGCAACCAGTATTACCTAAATAAGTGGTCAAGGTTAGAACCCCAAAACAGGCATTTACTAAGGAACAATAAGGAACAAACGAGGTGAGGACCTCAAGACAGGCAATTGGATATATCGAAGATGAGTCTCTGGAAAGTGACTAAAGTTTTACTTTCTATTTTAAGTGTTCATATTGAATAGAAATTGCTGATAAAGTTATTAAAATAAGTGAATCATACAATTAAATATGGAATTAAACTCATTAATGATTGTAGAACAGATGGTGTGTGAAGGCTGCAGTATGTGGGAACACCTGGACACCATTGTGATCCAGGGTAGACATACTTGCAAGAAGTGTAAGACATTCAAGCAATTTCAGCTCAGAATTTCAATGGGAGACTATACTACAGACACTGTGATGCATAAGGAAGAGAAGAAATTACTTGGATTCTTTGCATCAGGTGGCAATCACAACCACTTAAGATAGGGGCTCTGTGTGTGATCAACAGTCAGGAACAGGAAGGTGTGCAACATGAGTGAGGCATGTAAGGGGACCCAGAGGGCAGTGTACAGGAATGTCAGCCTCTACAATTGTCCAATCGGTTTGAGGATCTCTCAGCCTGTTAGGACAAGAGTAGTGACTGCAGGGTGGTTGAACAAATTGAGAATGATACTATGATACATTTAAGTGGGGGAACATCAACAAGCAATATAGTAGGTTTAGGAAATAGTGTAGTGAAGGGTATTGACACCACTGTCTGTGGCAAAGAGAGAGTCCGTGTGGCTGTGTTGCCTGCCAGTGCCAGGGTTTAGGATGATTTGGAGATGCCGGTGTTGAACTGGGGTGTACAAAGTTAAAAATCACACACCACCAGGTTATAGTCCAACAGGTTTAATTGGAAGCACACTAGCTTTCAGAGCAACGCTCCTTCATCAGGTGGTAGTGGAGGGCTCGATCATAACACAGAATTTATAGCAAAAATTTGCAGTGTGATGTAACTGAAATTATACATTGAAAAATTGATTGTCTGTTAAGCCTTTCATCTGTTAGAATACAGTGATAGTTTCACTTCTTTCATGTGTAAATCACAAAACCTTTTTTTTAAAGTTGCATTCTCGGGTTAGCTGTTAACAATGGTGATAGCTAGACAATATGTTGAAGGTGTTAGCCCCCTGTGTTCTCTGTCTATGACCTGATGTTTAGATTGATTCTAATCTAAAAAGTGTGATAGCAGAGTTTTACATAAATTCATGCAGTTTTTGAGCTCAGAGTTCTACACGAATGTATGCAGTTTTTGAGCAAATGCAATGTAACTCTGCAAGTACAAATTCACCCCACAAAATATATGTGTGCATGTGGGTCTTTGTCTGTGTGTGTGTGTGTGTGTCTGTCTGGGGTGGGGGTTGTGAGTGTGAGAAAGTATGTGTATGTGTGTGTGTAGTGAGTGCAGAGTGTCTTAAGTCTGTGAGGAGGTGCATGTGTGAGTGTGGGAGTGTGTGTGTCTATAAGGGTGTGTGTGGGTGTCTGTGTGCGCGTCTATGTGTACCTGTGTCCGTGTGTATGTGAGAGTGTGTGTGTGTAGGAATATCTGTGTGTGTGTGTAGTGCAATGGTGATCACCCGTAATGTGACATGACCCAAGGTCCCGGTTGAGACCCTCCCTATGGGTACCGAACTTAGCTATCAGCCTCTGCTCAGCCACTTTCCTCTGCTGCCTGTCCCGAAGTCCACCTTGGAGGATGGTCACCTGAAGGTCCGAGGCTGAATGTCCTGGACCACTGAAGTGTTCCCCAACTGGGAGGGAACCCTTCTGCCTGTTGATTGTTGTGCGATGCCCATTCATCCATTCTCGTAGCCTTTGCTCGGTTTCCCCAATGCACCATGCCTCCGGGCATCCTTGCCTGCAACGTATAAGATAGACAACGTTGGCTGAGTCACATGAGTACCTGCCATGTACAAGGTGGGAGGTGTTCCCACACGTAATAGTGGTATCTATGTCCACAATCTGACACGTCTTGCAGCGTCCACCGTGACAGGGTTGTATGGAGTTGTCCTGAGAGCCGGGCAGTTTGCTACGAACAACGATTTATTTGAGGTTTGGCGGTTGTTTAAAGGCAAGTAGTGGAGGTGTGGGGACGGTCTTGGTGAGGTGCTCATCCTCATTGATATTTGCTGAGGCTAGAAAGGAACTTGCAGTGGGTCAGGGAGGATCCTAAAGTCATGAACCATGTGCATAGCAACAAGATAGGTAGAACTGGGAAAGACATTTGCATAGTCAGTATGAGGAGTTAGACATGAAATTAACAATCAGAGCCTCAAATGTTATATTTTTTAGATTATTACCTGAATGTATACAAATTGGCACAGGGTACATAAAATTAGAGTTGAGTAGGTGACTAAAAACTGGTGTCGGCGATGTAGGTTTCACTTCTTGTGCTACTGGCACCAGCACTGGGGCAATGGGTCTGTACAACTGGGATTCTCTGTATTGAACTGTTTTGACATCACTGTTTTTATTCGGGAAATAAGGTTTAAAACTAAATAGTGGGGGCAAGGGATAAGATGTAGAGAGATCTGGTATATCCAAGAGTGGAGACAAAGTAAGAGAAAAAACAGTAATATGCCAAATGATGGTCAAAGAATTGGGAGGAAGGGACAAAGAAAAATACACAAGCAATTAGGAATGGCATGGTGGCTCAGTGGTTAGCACTGCTGCCTCATAGCACCAGGGTACCAAGTTCAATTCTGGCCTTGGGCGACTGTCTGTGTGGAGTTTGTACATTCTCCCTGTGTCTGTGTGGGTTTCCTCTGGGTACTCCGGTTTCCTCCCACAGTCCAAAGATGTGCAGGCCAGGTGAATTGGCCACGCTAAATTGCCCGCAGTGTTAGGTGCATTAGTCAGAGGGAAATGGGACTGGGTGGGTTACGCTTCAAAGGGTCAGTGTGAATTTGTTGGGCTGAGGGGCCTGTTTCCACACTGTAAGGAATCTAATCAAGACTATATTTCATTAAGGAAACAAGATACAGCTAAAAGATTATATTTAATTGCATAGAATATTCATTACAAAATAAACACATTTCTAGCTCATATTTACACAAATAAATATGACAAAGATTGTGTCATGAATATTGAGGTATGTATGGCATGATAGGCTGGAAAATATCTTGGGAAGAAAACATGAAGTGGTTGCAGACAGTTCTTAGTAAGTTCTTTGAATGTGCAAAAATCTGGCAGGTGGATAATGATGAAAGAATATGTGAAGTTTTTTAGTTTTTGGGGGAAGATAAGAAAGAAATTAAAGGAAGATAAGTCTTCAGGACCATGGTAAAACATGATTGCCTGGACAGGGAACATACGAAATCAAGGTAATCCATACAGTGCCCCTGTAGGAAAAATGGAAAAGCAGAATATTACTTAAATCGAGAATTCCAAGATTCCAATGGATCTAGGTGTACTAGGGAATTAGTGAGATTACATGTTAAATACTGTTTGCTATTTGGTTTTCCTCTTTTAAAAAGGATGTAAGTGCTTCAGGGGAATTTCAGAATAGGTTTCTTGGATTGATACCCGGAATGAGGATAGACAGTACAGGCTGGTTTGATACCACTGGAGTTTAGAGTGATGGATGCCTTGATTGAAACATAGAAGATTGTGAATGGTTTTGACAGGCAGAGCATTGAAAGGATGTTTTCTTTTTTGGGGAAGCTCAGAATTCAGGGTGACTGTTTTAAAATTAGACATGCATTAGGGTAATTTTGTTTCCTCTGAGGGTTATATGACTTTGGAATTTTCTCCCTCAGACAATGGAGACAGGGTCATTCAATACCTTTAAGGCAGAAAGAGATTTATGTTAGTCAAAGGAATCAAAGGTTATGGGGATGGAAGGGAATGTAGAATTTGAAACTTAAACTGTACAGCCAATGGTAGAGCAGGCTTGGTGAGTGGGGGCACCGTATGGATTACTTCTATTTCGTACGTACCCTCTGACACCTTCCCTTATTCTCCTCTCCATGCTGTTCCTCGATATTTTCCGAAGATACCATACGCCAAAGTGAGGGCAGGAACCAGACACCTGAATCAAATACAACTCTGACCCTCTGCCTCAACTGCACTGTTCTCCCGAAATTATTTTGAAATGTGAATGCTGTGATTGGCCTCACAATGAGCTCAGCATCCGACTTGTAGTGCTAAATGATTTCAGGAAGTGAGGGGTCCACTAAAAGGACAATACTCCAAACACCGAGCTGACCCAGTTCTCATGGACAAGAAAAAAGATTGGAAATAAATCCTGTTGAAGAGAGGAAAAGAACCACTTTAAGTCGGGCATGCTTAGAAGAGAGATGGCAGTGACTTAAATGCTCCAGGTTCCTCCCACAATCCAAAAATGTGCGGGTTAGGTGAATTGGCCATGCTAAATTGCCCGTAGTGTTAGGTGAAGGGTAATGGGTCTGTGTGGGTTATGCTTCAGCGGGTCGGTTTGGACTTGTTGGGCCGAAGGGCCTGTTTCCACGCTGTAGGTAATCTAATAAATGAAAACCGAAAGAAAGGTGAGTGCTGGAAATCAGAATCGGTTCTGAGGAAGGGTCACTGGACTCAAAATGTTAACTCTGCTGGATCTAGTGAGCTTTTCAGGCAATTTCTACTTTTGTTTCTGATTTCCAGTATTTGCAGTTCTTTTGGTCTTTGCACTTGCCTTAATATTTGCACTACAGTTATTCTAGTTAGTGTGAATATGAACCATGTTGGAATCACTGAAGACCATTTCATTCTTTTTGTTATAGATAGGGATTGACTATTTAACGTAAAAATATTTCCCTTTACTTTTTATTTCCTTTCCCTTTTTAAGGTTTCATGTTCCTTATTCAAGTAACATAGCAATAAGAATGGGTGAGAAAACTGCTGCCAGATTTGACTGTTCTGCTATCCAGCTGGCTGATCGGAAGTGTATGTGAATCATGCAGTGTGAAATGCCCTGTGGTTTTTCTATCCTTCCTCATGTGAAGACTTGATTTTTCTCTCCAGCACTTTAACATGCCATTTGGAACACACTTTTCGATGAATTGCAGATACAATACCAATTTGTGTTAGTGTATTCACATATTTATGCCTGAACGTTCTTGCTTCCTCACCCATCTTTTTAGCAATGCATCTAGATAATGCAACCTTTACAGCAAAGCATTTAATTACTGGATATTAAAACAAAAAAACCCTCTAAATGACCGTATGATAGGCTTAGAGATGGATATTTTAACGTAATTATAGATAATCTAATGCCAACAGTACTTAAGGATCATCATTCAATAATAAACTCAAAAAGGGAGATGTTTCCTTCAGTTGTTGTCTTTGTCTGTCATATTTACGGCTATTCAATGCTCAAGTGCTGTTCTTGCGCCTGTGGCTGCGCACATCTTGCTTTGAGCACCATCTGGTGGTCTTCTATGAGATTACATTCCTGTAACATTGATGCCCAGGTCTCCTATCTATTATTATAGGTGGGAAAATAACCATTGACTGAAATAAAGATAGTGTGAAAACATGAAAATGGAATTCCATGTAATGTCACAATTTTCTATATAGTTATGCATGTTAAATCACAAAGCAGAGCTGTTTTGACTATGAGAGTACTTAAGTATAATAACATCAAAAACCAAGATTTGGAGATGCCGGTGTTGGACTAGGGTGTACAAAGTTAAAAATCACACAACACCAGGTTATAGTCCAACAGGTTTAATTGGAAGCACACTAGCTTTCAGAGCGACGCTCCTTCATCGATAGTGGAGGGCTCGTTCGTAGTGAGATAACAGAGTTTTACATAAATTCATGCAGTTTTTGAGATCAGAGTTCTACATGAATGCATGCAGTTTTTGAGCAAAGTACAATATAACCCTGCAAGTAGATTAGAATCAATCTAAACATCATGGCATAGACAAAGAACACAGGGGGCCAACACCTTCAACATATTGCCTAGCTATCACCATTGTTAACAGCTAACCCGAGAATGCAACTTTAACAAAAAGGGTTTTGTGATTTACACATGAAAGAAGTGAAACTATCACTGTATTCTAACAGATGAAAGGCTTAACAGACAATCAATTTTTCAATGTATAATTTCAGTTACATCACACTGTAAATTTTTGCTATAAATTCTGTGTTACGATTGAGCCCTCCACTATCACCTGATGAAGGAGCGTCGCTCCGAAAGCTAGTGTGCTTCCAATTAAACCTGTTGGACTATAACCTTGTGTTTGTGATTTTTAATCAAAAACCAAGGAAGTGTGATTGCTGGTCAATTACTGTTAAAGTTTTACATATTGAAATACATTTCAAACACAGTTTCTTCTGTCTTCTTAGGCCTTTATACATGCAACAATTGTTGCAGAAAATTGATGAGGACAACTCCTCAGAGGACTTCATTCATTCTGAGGGTTCACTCTGACAGGACATAGAGCTGTGTAAATACTCTCATGACAGTGGCTCCACTCAATTCAGTTAGCCATGTTTTCACCTGGTAGTTTGCACTTCACCAGTCAGCAAAATTAGTGCCAGAATAGCTATGGAGACTGCATGTTGTGTGAGATAATCCCAATTTGGCTGGCTCCTGTGCTGAAACCCTGAGGCTATTGTTGAGAAGGTAAATGTACATCAGTGAATTGACCAAGTTGTGTAATATTGTAAGTGAAAGTGAGTACTGCAGATGCTGGAGATCAGAGTCTAGATTAAAGTGGTGCTGGAAAAGCACAACAAGTCAGGCAGCATCCGAGAAGCAGGAAAATCAACGTTTCGGGCACAAGCCCTTCAACCTGATGAATCCTGATGATGAGCTTTTGCCTGAAACATCGATTTTCCTGCTCCTCGGTTGCTGCCTGACCTGCTGTGCTTTTCCAGCACCACTCTAATCTTGAGTGTAATATTGTAGTTTATTGAGGATTCCAACTTGACCACTAATGGAATAGTGACATTTATAAGAATAATTAATTGTACGCAAGCATCACTGGCCAGTCAGCATTTATTGCCTATTCCTAACCATTTTGAAATCAGTAGTGAATTACCTTCTTGAAATCAACTGAAAGAAATGAAGTAGGGTCAGATGGTATGGAATTTATATGGGTAGAATTGAGGAACTTCAAAGGTAAAAAAAAAAACCATAGCTGGAGTTGTGTACAGGCCTCCAATCAGTAGTCAGGAGCTGGGGTGCAAGGTACACCAGGGGATAGAAAAGATGTATCAGGAAGGCAAAGTTACAATGATCATGGGTGACTTCAATATGCAGGTGGACTGGGAAAATCAGGGTGGCATTGGATTTCAAGAAAAGGAATCTCTGGATGTCTATGAGACCGCTTTTCGGAGCAGTTGGTGGTGGAACCCACTAGGGAATAGGCAATATTGGATTTAGTGTTATGCAAAGAGGCAGACTTTGATAAGGGAGCTGAAGGTGAAAGATCCCTTAGGAGGCAGTGATCATAACATGACTGAATTTACTCTGCAATTTGAGAGGGAGAAGATAGAATCAGAGGTAACGGTGTTACAGCTGAATAAAGGCAATGACAGAAGCATGAGGGAGGAGCTGGGTAGAATTGACTGGGAGAGGAGTCTAGCAGGGAAGATAGAGGAACAGCAAAGGCAGGAGTTTCTGGGAGTAATTCAGGAGACACAGCTGAGATTCATCCCAAGGAAAGAGAAGCGTAGTACAGGGGGGGTGAGGCAACCCTGGCTGACTAGGGAAGTCAGGGAGAGCATAAAAGAGAAAGCATGTAATGTGATGAAAGGCAGTGGGAAACCAGAGGATTGGGAAGCTTACAAAAACAGAGGGCAACAAAAAAATAAATAAGGAAGGAGAAGATTAAATATGAGGGTAAGCTAGCCAGTAATATAAAGGAAGACTGTAAGAGTTTCTTTAGATATATAAAGGGCAAAGAGAGAGGCAAAAGTGAACATTGGGCTGCTGGAAAATGACACTGGAGAGGTAGTAGTGGGAAACAAGGAAATAACTGAGGAACTGAATATTTACTTTCTGTCATTTTTCACGGTGGAAGATACAAGTAATATCCCAAAAATTCAAGACAGTGAGGGATCAGAGCAGAGTATGGTGTAAGAAAAACTGAATGGCCTGAAGGTGGATAAATCACCTGAACCAGATGGACCACACCCCAGAGTTCTAAGGGAGATAGCTGAAGAGATAGTGGAGGAATTAGTGGTAATCTTTCAGGAATCACTAGAATCAGGGATGGTTCCAGAGGGCTGGAAAATCACTAATGTGACATCCCTGTTTAAATAGGGAGTAAGGCAAAAGACAGAAAATTACAGACTGATTGGCCTAACTACGGCCATGGGTAATTTCCTCGAATCCATTGTGAAGGATGAGATTTCTGAATACTTGGAAGTGTATGGTAAAATAGGGCAAAGTCAGCATGGTTTCATCAAGGGGAGGTCATGGCTGACAAATCTGCTATAATTCTTTGAGGAAGTAATGAGCAGTTTAGACTAAGGAGAGTCTATGGATGTTATCTAATGGACTTCAAGATGGCCTTTGACAGCGTGCCACACAGGAGGCTAGTGAGTAAGAGAAGGGCCCATGATGTTAAAGGCATGGATAGAAGCTTGGCTGATTGACAGAAAGCAGAGAGTGGGGATAAAAGGGTCCTTGTCAGGAAGGCAGCCGGTGATAAGTGGTGTTCTGCAATGCTCAGTGTTGGAAGCACAACTTTTCGCTTTAACGATCTTGATGAAGGAATTGAAGGTATACTGGCTAAGTTTGCAGATGATACAAAGATAGTTAGAGGTTGAGGAGGCAGGAAGGCTGCAGAAGGATTTGGACTGGTTAGGAGAGTGAGCAAACAAGTGGCAGATGGAGTACAATGTGGGAAAGTGAGAGGTCATGCACTTTGGATAAGAAGAATAGAAGCATGGACATTTTTCTAAATGGGAAGAAAGCTCAGAAGTTGGAAGTGTGAAGAGACTTGGGAGTTCTCATTTGGGATTCTCTCAAGATAAACTTGCAGGTTGAGTCAGTAGTTAGGAAGGCAGATGCCATGATGGCATTTATTTTGAGAGGACTTGTATATAAAAGCAGGGATGTACTTCAGAGGCTTTATTAGACTCTAGTTGGTTCACATTTGGAGTATTGTGCAGCGCTTTGGGCCTCATATCTCAGGCAGGATGTACTGGCCCTGGAGCAGGTTCAGAGGAAATCCACACGAATAGTCCCAGGAATGAGGAACATTTGAGGACTCTGGATTTATACTCAGTGAAGTTTAGAAGGATGAGGAGAGATCTAATTGAAACATACAAAATACTGAACAGTCTGGATAGAGGAGATGTTGGAAAGATGTCTCCATTGGTAGGAGAGACTAGGGACTTGAGGACACAGCCTTAGAGTAAAGGGAAGACCTTTTTTGAATGGAGATAAGGAGAAACTTTTCAGCCACAGAGTGGTGAATCTGTGGAATTCATTGCCACAGAAGGGTGTGGAGGCCAGGGTAGTTCAGAGTCCACCACATTGCTTGTGGGTCTGAAGTCCTAAGATAGATAGGTTCTTGAGTATTATGGGGAGAAAATGAGAGAATGAGGTTGAGAAAATCATCTGCCATGACTAAATGGTGGAGCAGACTCGATGGGCTGAACGGTCTAATTTCTGATTCTATGCCTTATGGTTTTACAGTTAACCTTTGGGTGCAGATCCAACCACAATGCTGTTAGGAAGAGAAATTAAGGATTTTGATCCAAAGACAGTAAGGCAATGATGGCAAATTTCCAAGTTAATAGTTCAGAGGGGAATTAAGGGTGGTGGTATCCACATGCATCTGTTGTCTTTGTCTTTTGGTGTGGTAGAAATCAAGGATTTAGAAGGGGCTGTCGAAGGAGTCTTGATGAGCTGTAGATGGTACATAGTGTGGCTACACACTGGTGCTACTGTAAATGCTGAAGGTGGTAGATGGGGTGACAGTCAAATGGGCTATGTTGTCATGGGTCGACTCAAGATTCTTTAAAATCAACGAGGTAAAAATAATGACTGCAGATGCTGGAAACCAGATTCTGGATTAGTGGTGCTGGAAGAGCACAGCAATTCAGGCAGCATCCGAGGACAGGCAAAATCCAAGGACAGGCAAAATCAACGTTTCGGGCAAAAGCCCTTCATCAGGAATAAAGGCAGAGAGCCTGAAGCGTGGAGAGATAAGCTAGAGGAGGGTGGGGGTGGGGAGAGAGTAGCATAGAGTACAATAGGCCAGTGGGGGAGGAGATGAAGGTGATAGGTCAGGGAGGAGAGGGTGGAGTGGATAGGTGGAAAAGGAGCTGGGCAGGTCGGACAAGTCCGGACAAGACAAGGGGACAGTGTTGAGCTGGAGGTTAGAAACTAGGATGAGGTGGGGAAGGGGAAATGAGGAAGCTGTTGAAGTCCACATTGATGCCCTGGGGTTGAAGTGTTCCGAGGCGGAAGATGAGGCGTTCCTCTTCCATGCGTCTGGTGGTGAGGGAGCGGCGGTGGAGGAGGCCCAGCACCTCCATGTCCTCGGCAGAGTGGGAGGGGGAGTTGAAATGTTGGGCCACGGGGCGGTGTGGTTGATTGGTGCGGGTGTCTCGGAGATGTTCCCTAAAGCGCTCTGCTAGGAGGCGTCCAGTCTCCCCGATGTAGAGGAGACCACATCGGGAGCAACGGATACAATAAATGATATTAGTGGATGTGCAGGTAAAACTTTGATGGATGTGGAAGGCTCCTTTAGGGCCTTGGATGGAGGTGAGGGAGGAGGTGTGGGCGCAGGTTTTACAGTTCCTGCGGTGGCAGGGGAAAGTGCCAGGATGGGAGAGTGGATCGTAGGGGGGCGTGGACCTGACCAGGTAGTCATGGAGGGAACGGTCTTTGTGGAAGGCGGAGAGGGGTGGGGAGGGAAATATATCACTGGTGGTGGGGTCTGTTTGGAGGTGGCGGAAATGTCGGCGGATGATTTGGTTTATGCGAAGATTGGTAGGGTGGAAGGTGAGCACCAGGGGCATATTCTTTAGTCTTGTTGGAAGTTGCAGGCAAGTGAAGACATTTCTCTTGCAACCCAGACTTATGCCTCATAAAAAGTAGACAGACTTTGGGGAGGCAGAAGATGAGTTATTCATTTCAGAAATTAAATCCCAGACCTGCTCTTGTAGCCACTGTGATTATATGGCTGGTCCAGTTCAGTTTCTGCTCTTTGGAGAGCCCCAGGATGTTTAGAAAAGGTGATGGCATAGTAGTATTATGCAGGACTATTAATCTGGAGATCTAGCTAAAAGGAGAAAGTGAGGACTGCAGATGCTGGAGACCAGAGTTGAAACGTGTGGTGCTGGAAAAGCGCAGCAGGTCAGTCAGCATCTGAGGAGCAGGAAAATCGACGTTTCGGGCATAGGCCCTTCTTCAGGAATGAGGCTGGTGTGCCAAACGGGCTGAAATAAAAGGTGGTGGGGGGGAGAACTTTGGGGAGGGGTGCTGCAAATACGATAGGTGGAAGGAGGTGAGGGTGAGGGTGATAGGCCGGAGAGGGAATGGGGGCGGAGAGGTCGGGAAGAAGATTGCAGGTCAAGAGGGTAGTGCTGAACCCGGGGGTTGGGACGGAGGTAAGATAGGGGGAGGGGAAATGAGGAAGCTGGAGAAATCTACGATCATCCCGTGTAGTTGGAGGGTTCCTAGGTGGAAGATGAGGCGCTCTTCCTCCAGGCGTCGTGTGGCCAGGTTCTGGCGATGGAGGAGGCCAAGGACCTGCATGTCCCTGGTGGAGTGGGAGGGGGAGTTAAAGTGTTCAGCCACGGGGCGGTTGGGTAGGTTGGTGCGGGTGTCCCAGAGGTGTTCCCTGAAACATTCCGCAAGTAGGCGGCCTGTCTCCCCAATGTAGAGGAGACCACATCGGGTGCAGCGGATACAGTAACTGATGTGTGTGGAGGTGCAGGAGAATTTGCGATGGATATGGAAGGATCCATTGGGGCCTTGGAGGGAAGTGAGGGGGGAGGTGGGGGCGCAAGTTTTGCATTTCTTCCGGTTGCAGGGGAAGGTGCTGGGAGTGGAGGTTGGGTTGGTGGGGGGTGTGGACCTGACAAGGGAGTCGCGGAGGGAGTGGTCTCTCCGGAACGCTGATAGGGGTGGGGAGGGAAATATATCCCTGGTGGTGGGGTCTGTTTGGAGGTGGCGGGAATGACGGAGGATGATACCATGTATCTGGAGGTTGGTGGGGTGGTAGGTGAGGACCAGTGGGGTTCTGTCCTGGTGACGATTGGAGGGGTGGGGTTCAAGGGCGGAGGTGCGGGAAGTGGAGGAGATGCAGTGGAGAGCATTGTCGACCACATCGGAGGGAAATTGCGATCTTTGAAGAAGGAGGCCATTTGGATAGTTCGGTATTGGAACTGGTCCTTCTGGGAGCAGAATGGCAGAGGCGAAAGAATTCGGAATATGGTATGGCGTTTTTACAGGGGGCAGGCTGGGACAAGGTGTAATCTAGGTAGCTGTGGGAGTCGTTCGGTTTGTAGTAATGTCTGTGTTGAGTCGGTCGCCCGAGATAGAAATGGTGAGGTCTAGGAAGGGGAGGGAGGAGTCTGAGACGGTCCAGGTAAATTTGAGGTCGGGGTGGAAGGTGTTAGTAAAGTGGATGAACTGTTCAACCACCTCGTGGGAGCACGAGGTAGCGCCAATACAATCATCGATGTAGCGGAGGAAAAGGTGGGGGATGGTGCCAGTGTAGCTGCAGAAGATGGACTGTTCCACATATCCAACAAAGAGGCAGGCATAGCTGGGGCCCATGCAGGTGCCCATGGCTACTCCTTTGGTTTGGAGGAAGTGGGAGGATTGGAAGGAGAAGTTGTTAAGAGTGATGACCAGTTCAGTCAGTCGAAGGAGGGTGTCAGTGGAAGGGTACTGGTTGGGTCGGCAAGAGAGGAAGAAGCGGAGGGCTTTGAGGCCTTCATGATGGCAGATGGAAGTGTATAGGGACTGGATGTCCATGGTGAAGATAAGGCGTTGGGGGCCGGGGAAGCGATAATCATGGAGGAGGTGGAGGGCGTGGGTGGTGTCCCGAACATAGTGGGGAGTTCTCGGACTAAGGGGGACAGGACAGTGTCGAGGTAGAGATTCAGCTAAAGTCCTGGGTGTGTGGATTCAAATCCTACAATGGCAGGTGATGGAATTTGATTTATTATTTTCACATATACCTTTTGACTGTAAAAGGTTTTGTTTGTGTGCACTACAGGCAGGTCATACCACACAAAGTGCAAAGGGATAATTGAAAAGAGCAAAGAATACAATGTTTTGGCTGTAGAGAAGGTGCACAAAGAGAGAGGTCAACAATAAATTTCAAATTTGAGAGGTCCATTCAGATGTCTAATAATAGCAGGGCAGAAGTTGTCTTTGAATCTGTTGAAGCTTTGTAAGCTTTTGTATCTTCTCCCAACAGATGAGGTTGCAAGAGACTATAACTGGGGTGGGAGGGGCCTTTGATTATGTTGGCTACATTTCTAAGGCAACGAGAAGTATAGTTGGAGTCAATGGAATTCACTAGAAATCTGGAACTAAAATGTCTGATGGTGACCACAAAGCCATTGTTGATCATCAGGAGAAACCCACCTAGTTCACTAATGTCCTTTAGGGAAGGAACTTGCAATCTTTACCTGATCTGACCGACATGTGACTTCAGACCTACAAGCAATGTGGTTAACTCTTAACTAATCCTTTAGGCAATTAGGATGGGCAATAAATGCTCTAGCCAATGTTACACACATCCTGTGAATAGATAACAAAATAACTACTCCAGAAACTGCTGTAATGATCCAAAATTCTAAAGCCTTCCCTCTTACACCATCCTTTAGTCATGGGCTCATCTGACCTTTTCTCGTACTCAATAACGTGGCACTGGAAGTAATCTGGAGACTACAACTTTAGTAATTTTCCTCTTTAATCCATTACCTAACTGTCTAAATTCCGGTTGCAGGATCTTTTTTTTTTATCCATGTTATTGATATCAACATGTACCGTGACAGCTGGCTGTTCACAGTCTCCCTTCAGAATGTTCAGCAGCTATTCTGAGACATCCCTGACCCTGGCACCCGGGAGGCAACATCCCATTCAATCCCATCCCATCCCATTCAATTTGCTGCCACAGAACCCCCTGTCAGTTCCCCTTATAATCAAGTCCCCTGTCACAAAAGGTCTCCTAGTCTTTGTCCGCCCTTGCTGTGCAGCAGAGCCAACCACGGTGCCGCAAACGTGGCTGTTGCTGCTTTGCTTTGTGAGGCCATTCCCCCAACAGTATCAACATATGTTTATGAGAAGGAATAACCACACGGGATTCCTGCTTTGCCAGCGCATGCTTACTAGGCCTTCTTGCAGTCATCCAATGCTTTTCTTCTTGTGTAGCCTTTACTTGTGGTGTGACCAGCTTACTAAACATGCTAACCACGATGTTCTCTCTTGTCCTCTTCTCTCCTCTCCTTATTCCTAAACCTGGTTCCTAAGACAATGCTTTTGCTCTGCATCACCTCTTAAACCTGACATTTCGTCCAAAGCTCTGCCTCTGGATTCAGTGAAGGTTCACTCTGCTCTCTTGTTTCTTCTCCACTGAGCAAATGTCTGTTCCATAACTTGTAATCTATCTTGCTATTTTAAATAAACTAATTGACAGCATTAATCAATTCCTCTGAAATTCAATTCTTTTGTTCATGTTTTTGACCAAGACTTTAAGGCAAGTTGTGTACATATTTTGATAACATTTGTTTTAGAATTTGGATTTTGAAATTGTGGCAAATGGATTTTGGTCTGAGTGTATAAGAGCGTTCAATGGTTAACTTCAGTATAGAATCCCCACAGCGCAGAAAGAGGCCATTTGGCCCATCAAGTTTGCACTGACCTCTGAACAGCATCCCACCCAGAACCAGTCCTCCACTTGTTCACCATAACTCTGCAATTGCAATGGATAACTCACCTTGCCTACAAATCCTTGGACCAAGAGTCAATTTAGCATTGTTAATCCAACTAACCTGCACAGGTTTGAACTGTAGGAGGAAACTGTAGAACCTGGAAGAAACCCACACAGACACAGGGAGAACTCACAAATTCCACACAGACAGATACCTAAAGCTAGAATTGAACATGGCTCCCTGATGCTGGGAGGCAGCAGTGCTAACCACTGAGCCCCTGTGTAATTGTTATTTTTTTGCTGAGGGAAAGTACCTGTAACTTGAACAATTCACAGAAACCCTTATACAAGTCAGAAACTGTTTTCTCCAGGAAAAGAAGTTATTTTAGATCTGTTGGAAATAAAGTAACCTTCATGTAATAGTTTACTTTGAAACTTCAAGACCAGAAGTGTTTGAGTCGAACCTGAAAAGTATGTTTGAAGCTGAGAAAGTTAAAACTACAGTAGTGAAACTAATCAAGGAAAAGAGTATTAAACTCATTGCATTACATGCTTATGTTTCAATGAAAGACCACCTTATTAAATAAAACAAGCTACAGTCTGACCTATTAAGCCAGATTCGGAAATCTGATTTGTCTTGGGCGGCACGGTGGCACGTGGGCGGCACGGTGGCACAGTGGTTAGCACTGCTGCCTCACAGCGCCAGAAACCCGGGTTCAATTCCCGACTCAGGCGACTGACTGTGTGGAGTTTGCACGTTCTCCCCGTGTCTGCGTGGGTTTCCTCCGGGTGCTCCAGTTTCCTCCCACAGTCCAAAGATGTGCAGGTTAGGTGAATTGGCCATGCTAAATTGCCCTTAGTGTTAGGTAATAAGGGGTAAATGTAGGGGTATGGGTGGGTTGCGCTTCGGCGGGTCGGTGTGGACTTGTTGGGCCGAAGGGCCTGTTTCCACACTGTAAGTAATCTAATCTAATCTAATATCAGCTGCCTCATACCACTGTAATGAGATAAGAAGCTGAGTAGCTCTGGTAGAACCTAAACTTTGTGTCACTGAGCAGGTTATTGTTGAGTAAGGTATCACTTGATAGCAGTGTTGACAACCCCTTCTATCAAATTGCTGATGGTGGAGAGTAGATGATTTGTCAGGAATTGGCTGGGTTGGACCTTGATCTTGATTCAGAATTGGCTCAGTGATAGGAAACAAAGGATAAATGTAATTGATTTTATTTTGGGAACAGGAAACAATTTCCAGAGGTGTTCCACAGGATTTTAGATGGTTATTTGACAATTTATCTGTAATATATGATTCCAAGAACATGATTATGCCAGGCTATTGCTTGACTGTGGAACACGGTTGAACAAATCCTCCGTTGTTAGCAAGGAGGGCTTTGTGGTTTTGACAGGGCTGTATTCCTGTTGTCATTTCTAGTGCTTATGTTGTTGTCTGGTTATCAATGCAATGTCATTTCTTTTAGACTTTGATATGACTGGGTGGCTTGCTAGGTCATTTCAACAAGTGCAGTTTCAGAGTCAACTACATTGCTGCAGTCTGGAGTCACACTAGGCCAGACCAGATAAGGATGGCAGATTTCCTTCCCTAAAGGACACTAATAAATTGAGAGAATGTCTGTCACAAACAAATGGCTGCCTTCATAGAGTTTCAGACATGGTCCTGGTCATTATTATGCAGACTTTGGATGCCAATTTGAATGTCTTTTTAAATTGTGAGACAGATCTGTGGCCTTCCATCACTGGTTTCTGCCAAAGTAGTCTACAGCAGAGTTATAGGGGTAAGGAGGGAATAGGAAGTTAACTAGGTTACTCTTTTCACCCACTATCATGCTGGTACCCAGCTCATACCCTTCCTGCCCCTGACCTATTTCATGTCCCAGACAGTACACAATCTTGATGATTTTAGCAATACCAGTATCTTTTTGCGGCAATATGAATCGCTAGTCAGGGAATGGGTTCCCCCTTAACATCTTCCTTTTCTATCTCATGTTGGCCTCACACCAAGTTAAGAGACAATTTTTGTTGTTCTCCTCTACTTGCAAACTTCATTGCTGCATAAAGCTGTGTGGAATGAAGCTCATTACTAACATTCTGGTCATCATCACTGGCAAGTATTGAAGAACACCTTCAACAGAATAATGGCATGACTGGTCAGGTTCCTCACAGGGGGCTTGAACCAAGTGTGAATGGATATTCCTGTCTCCTCTGAACCAATTATCAAGTTTACTTCCTGGAGTGCAAGTTTTGGAATGTTGAATTTCCACAGTTTGAAAGAATTCTGACAGCATCTCGAGAACCTGCATGAAATTCCTATTTTAGTTTTATATTATCCATGCATGGATGGATAATTATCTATTTCAATTTATTAAACTCCTGGTTGTCAGGATGGAACCGTTGAAGTGTATGCTGTTTTTGGCAATTTATACACAGAGTCTAGCCAGATGGAAGAATTAAAGTGCCCATTCATTCTAGCTAGAGTATTACTGGAAAGGTTACCTTATTACCACACTTGCTAAATATTTTATCTGCATTCTGCATTATGCATTTATATGCAGCAGTATCTTGGAAGGATACTGGAAATATCACTGTCAGTGCAATGGAAGGGTCCAACTGGGAAGAAGTTGAAGTTCAATTTCATGATTATCAGAGAGCAGTTCTTTATCTGGGAGACTTCTAGATGTCAGACATTACCTGAGTCTATTAGAGAATTGCTTTTTCAAGTTGAACATGCTTCTGTGAATATTGTGATATTGGTTGCAGCTACAACTCTGGCTTCTCTCCTGTACAACTCCAATTTATGCAGGTGCTGATCCCACTACAACCTCTCATCACTGTACATTGATGGTGATGATCTACCTAGTCAGATCTGCTGTTAATCACATTCAAGATAGCTGTCATCAGGGCATTGTCTCTTTTCAAGATCCACCAGGACATTGTCTTTTTTCAAAATCCACCCACATTAAAGAAAGTACTCAGTCACCAGTTTCCTCATTTCCCCATCTTATCCCAGTTCCAAACTTCCAGCTCAGCACTGCCCTCATGACCTGTCCTACCTGTCCATCTTCCTTCTCACTGATCCGCTCCCCATGACCTATCACCTTTACCCCCACCTCCATCCATCTATTGTACTCTCAGCTACCTTCCCCTCAGCCCCACCCCCTCCCATTTATCTCTCCACCCCCGAGGCTCTCAGCCTCATTCCTGAGGAAGGGCTTTTGCCTGAAATGTTGATTTTCCTGCTCCTCAGATGCTGCCTGACCGGCTGTGCTTTTCCAGAACCACACTCTCGACTCCGACTTAAAGGTTTGCCCAAAAAAATTCAGATTGCAAGTGTAACTGGTGAGCTTTTATTCAGATTGAACCATGACAAGTTTCATTGCCCTCTTGATCAGCTGTTCAAACCACCCCCCCCCCTTCAGTTCCCTGATCTGTTTTTCAAGTGTAGAGAAAGCAGTGCAATTAAAAATTCAGACTAAGATTAACATCAATTTCAAAAGACCCTCATTAATGCCTCCTTATGACATTGATTGCACCAGCTCACCTAATGCAATGAATAAAGCTGAACTTTCATTGACTGGGTTTATCACCCACATCCATGTACACTTAAGTTAAACCCAAAGTCATTGCATGAACTTACAAATTTGCATAAACATTTTTCTCCAATTTTAAGGACACACTGTTCTTTTCTTGTTGCTATTCCTCCTGCTGTCTTTTATGCACATTGGGATGTGCACACAGGGAATTGTGGTGGTATTGTTATTAGCGTTCCTTCACTAGTACTAATTAAAATTCAGGAACTTCCTTCACGACACTGTTATGGACCTACATCAGATTGACTGCAGTTATTAAGAAGTAGTTCTCCACCACCTTTTCAAAGACGATAGTGGATGGGCAATAGATGCTAACTTTGCCAGCAAAGCTCAATTCTGTGAATTATTAAAAAAAACAATAATAGAGCCATCATTCATTACATTCTGTAATAACCTGCTTCGGAACAATTGATGGATTACCACAATAACTATTTGGCTACTGATCAAAATCAGTTTACAAGAACTGAATCCCAGAGAATTGTCTTTGACATTGAAGATACATTTGACTAAGTACAGTGTTCTATTGAAACTAAGGTCAAAATACAGTGGGAAAACTCCCCTCTAATTGCGCCTATAAATGGTGCAAAGTTCAGGTTTCCAGTCATTCCTGGAGCTATTCCGATCATATTTTGAGTAGACAAGTATGCTGAAATAATTTCATTGCCACAGGTGAGTTGGGAGATGTAGGGACTCTGTTAATGAAAAACTAACACTATCAAAGAAAGAGTATTTCTAATTGCCCTAAATATTTGGTGCATGTGGTGTCTGTGGTAATATGATGTGATGTTTCTTCAACAAATGATTAATTTACAGAACTATCGGAATTTCTGTTAAAGTTGGAACTGCTGTAATACTCTCCTTTTGAGAAACATGCCCTGTCAAGGAAATATTTTCTTTTTATCAATGAGAAAAAGCAAAAATGAATATCTGTAATCAATAATTTGTCTCCTTTGCACTCTTTTAATATGGACATGATTGGCACCTGAATAACAATGAGTTCAGGATGTGTGATATATGGGCTTGCTCAGACTGGACTAAGTATCAGCAAATCCCTACAGGATCTGCCCCCACAGATGCACACTGCCTCTCAAAACAGCATTCCATCTAGACCCATCCTCATATATTTCCCATATAATCCACATATCTCTGAACACTATGGGTAATTTAGCATGGCCAATCCACATCTTTGGACTGTTGGAGGAAACCAGAGCATACCCACACAGAGAATGTGTAAACTCCAACAATCACCCAAGGTTGGAATTGAACTTGGGTTCCTGGTACAGTGAGAAGCAGTGCTAACCACTGAGCCACCATGCTGTCTGCAAGTAGCTCTTGAGTTAATTTCAAATGTGGTATAGGCGCAATGTCAAAATGGCAGCTTCAGTATAACTATAGCTGAAGATTGCACAGAGCTGCATTTAAAGTTCAGAATTCCACATTTTTAGAATTCTACAAAACACTGTACATTGCCAAAATTAAGACAACAAGATTACAGTCTCCAGTCTTCAGGGTGTACCTTACCACATTGTCTGCTGTACTCCTTTTGCAAAGACTTTCATGACTGCAGTTAATTGTTTTTGCTCATTCACGGATAGAAACTGTATATGCAATGCCCTTCTGTGAAACGTTTTATTGTTGCCAAAGATCTTAAATAACAAGCAAGATGGGTTTCTTAAAAACTTTATGCCAATTATTTTTAAGATTAAAGTGGAATCTGCTTATTGTTAATTAACCTCATTTGATAGAAAAAATAAATCAAATGCACCATTGCATTTTCCATTGATAATGAACAGGAAGCATTCCTGACAATCGAAAGTGGCAGACTAGGTGTTTTCACTTCCCTGTTCAGGGTTTCAGGAATGGAGCAGCACTCAAAACAAAACACTAACCTTCACAGTAAAGAGTTTTTGTCTGAACTCTAATGGAATTTCTTAATCATTAACATGAGAAGTTAAATTTAACAATGGAAGGTTGGCTTAGATCACATTTCACAAAATATGCAATTCATATTCCAATGCAATTCATAAGTTTAAAGAAAAAAAAATCAAAAAGAATTGAATGAACAATTAGACTTTTACCTTTCTCAACAAATCTCATTTTTTTTGTTTCCATTATGCGCTTGAAGTTAATAACGATTAACTCACCCCTTACTGAAATCTTATTTCATTTTAGATCCTAGCTCTAATATATTTGCAATAGTACTTGAATTGAGTCAACTCCTGTGCTGGCTGCCACAAATTTACACAAATTCTTTGAAAGCATTCACTGTAAAGTGATTCACATTGATATAGACAGAAGATTAACTAAAATCAACAAACACATGATCTGTTCTGAAAAGATTTGCAGAAGGTAAATATAAGAAACGATGGTATGTACGTTTTACTTTGATATTTGTACAATTGATCTATTCCATTGCTTCTTGAGCAGTCTCTACAAAAAGCAACAGCTCTGTTTGATTCCCTTCCAATAAGCCTACAATATTTGGGATATTAAAATAATTCATTGCGATGTGATGTGCATTCAGGTTTGTAAGTTTATCAGTTGTGTTCATTAGTAATGCATCCATCTCAAACTTATAATTGATGTAAAATAGTTTAGCTTTCAGTATCAGCCTCAGCTAAGTGGTAGCATTCTCATCTCTAACTCAAAACATATGGGTTCAAAGTCCCATTCCAGAGATTCAGGACTGGATTCTAAGTTGAGATTAGTGTGTCAGTCCCCAGTGAGGGTCTCAACTCTACAGTATATGGTAAACAGTCACCTAGAAGTGATTTTTTCTGTATTTAGTGGTCAGTAAGTGACTTCACCACCCAGTTCAAGTCAGTGGACTTGCTGTCAAAGATAGCAAGCCAATAACGAGGCCGTTAAGAGAGAGAAAAACAAACTTTCAGCTTCAGTAATTCTGAGCAACTTTAAATCTTTCAGTGAATTATCTCAGTAGTGAGGTCATCATTGTGGGAAGATAGGTAGTGAGGCCATCCAGTCTACTGTAGGAAGCCGCATTCAGGAAGCTGGCCTGTTCCTCACACCCTTGAGGGGTTCAGAGTAATAATTTACTATTGGTTATAACATATTTTAATTGATCACCTGATGCTCATGGGCACATAATGCTCCAAACTGGATCCCACTCCAGGAAAATGGTCCCAGCAGCAAGGTAATGTTTGTTGGTAATTTTCTGCACAACCCTGACTTCATTCTCAGTCAATAGGTTTCAACCCCTAACACAATCTAGGCTGACACTCCACTGCAGCATCAAGGGAGTGCTGTACTATTGGAGCTACCATCTTTTACATGAGATTTTAAACTGAGTCTCTGTCTGCCTGCTCAAGTGAATGTAAAAGATCCCATGACACAGTTCTGCCTGTTGTCTTGGCAATGTTTTATCCCATGATGAGTATCACAAAAAAACAGATTATCCAGTCTTTATTTCATCACAGTTTGTGTGGGCGGCACGGTGGCACAGTGGTTAGTACTGCTGCCTCGCAGCGCCAGAGACCCAGGTTCAATTCCCGCCTCAGGCGACTGACTGTGTGGAGTTTGCACATTCTCCCCGTGTCTGCGTGGGTTTCCTCCGGGTGCTCCGGTTTCCTCCCACAGTCCAAAGATGTGCAGGTCAGGTGAATTGGCCATGTTAAATTGTCCGTAGTGTTAGGTAAGGGTTAAATGTAGGGGTATGGGTGGTTTGCGCTTCGGCGGGTCGGTGTGGACTTGTTGGGCCGAAGGGCCTGTTTCCACACTGTAAAGTAATCTAATCTAAACATATGTAGAAATCCTGTTGTGTTTCCTACATTACAACAGTGACTATATATCATATAACAATATGATGTCTTGAGTTATGAAAACCACTTTTCTAATGTGAAACTCCTGGTGTGCAAATCTAGAATTAAGACTTAACCTGTCTTCGCTCTGCTTTGTTCCAGTGGAACAATTCAGCTTGTATTCACACTATAATTATTTTTTATACTTTCATTGCAGGTACAGAGAAAGTAAAGCTAAGGTTAACTATTCCAGCATAACTAATGTTTGCAGTCAGATGACAGATGCGACTACAGGCCAAATTCAGACCTTTTCCATTGCTTTAAAAAAAAGTTATATTTTAATTTGCACCATTGTGAATTTTTGTTGTGTACAAGGTAAAACCTTTGACATGAGACTTGCTGCCTCGAAATGTGTTCATACTGCCCTGTCTGCAGGGAACAGTCATTGCTTTCCATTTCCCTCCTCATGTGATGAAAGGTCATTGGCCTGAGATGTTTCTCTCTCTCTCTACAGGTGTTAGCTGACCTGCTGAGTGTTTCTGGAAATTTCTACTTTTTCCCTGGGCTGCATTTAATTCATATTGGTGACCCTTAGACACCTACTGGACGTCCTCTGGCAGTTCATCAATTAGGGGGATTTCAATTTTCAGTCGCTACATCTCCCTATCACTACAATTTCCTCCAGTGTTATTGCCATTCTCCACTCATCAGACTCTGACTGTGTTTTATTCCATCCCCTACGCCTGCATTCAAATCCCCTACGCCTGCATTATGATGTAGATTTTGAATTCAATGCAAAGTGTTCTGTTTGCTCGAGAGATAGAGTTAATCTGTGGTTGGGACACTGTGGATCCAAAAGCTGAATGATTTACAAACGTTAGATGTGAACCTGGATTTATATAGAGCCCATAGTGTGATAAAATACCTAGGAATTTTGTGCTAGGAAAATTAGAACAACATGTAGAAAATAGGAAGAGAATTAAAGAAGGTGGCACGATTGACATGACAATTTTTTGAATGCTTTTAAAGGGGCTATGAGAGGAATTTACGCAGAGTTCAAGATGACTGAAGATACTGCCACCAATAACTCAACAATTTCCTCACACTTTGCATGTATCACCTCCTCTTCGAACTTTGACCGATACAGAAAAGGTCAAAGTTTGAAGAGGAGGTGATACATCCAACTTGTGAGGAAACTGTTGAGTCATTGATTAGCATTGGTGTGAATAGGATTTTAAATTATGATGTAGATTTTGAATTCAATGCAAAGGAAAGTGGGAGATAATGTGGACTATGTAGCCCAAGTAGTGGGACAGCAGAATAGAGTGTGGAATAATGTATGAGTGGGATATGTATGAGCAGCAGCATTGTGTTCATTCAGAGGAATTTGAATGTTTGGAAAGGGAAGCTTTGAAGAAGTTCAGCTTGTAAATCTGTGCTGCTGGTTTTGGAACCAGGTGATATTTATGGAGATGGAACTAATAATACTGATCAGGAACAAGGGTGTGATGTTTCTGGTGAAAGCTGAACAGGGTGACTAATGCTAAATTGGACTAAGTTCTATGCTATTCACAACTTACTTTTGGACAGAAGAGTTACACCCAAAATGTTCTCTGTCTCCTGGTGCCGCCTGTTCTGCTGTGTTCTTCCAGCTTCCTGCTTGTCCACCTTGGATTCCAGCATCTGAATTTTTTTTGTCTCTTAGTTTTGGACAAGCCGTCAGACAGAATAGGGTTATTTTTGAATTTAAGGTGATATTAATGTCTCAGTTCGCTGTCTACAAGCCTGTCAGTAAAAAAAAGTAATATTTGTTATCATAATATGGATGATTAAACTTTCTAGCTGCTTTTCTTTTTGATGTGGTTTCTCTCTTTGTATGTCCGCTGGAAAATATTTAAAATAGTCAAATCAAAATGAACATTAATAACAGCTGCTTCACTTAATTTTATTCTGGAAGCACAGAAATATTTTTAAGTTGGTAAATAGGTTAAATCCAAAGTAGTACAGCTAACCCAAATTAAAACTTTGCAAGCTTGGCCATGCCTGTTTTCTGAAACCATGGAGGAACCAAACACCATGCTACACAGGGAACCTTTCTTTCCTATGTGAATACTTAAACAAAAATGTACTTCCATTGATGAATCTGTGATAGTCTTAATGAAGAAGCAAAATGTATACATTATTTCTTTGGAAGGATAATGTGTTTAAGCCATGCCAGCTTGATTATTAATAATTTCATGGTAGGCTGAAATTAATAGTAATAGAGGTAATCTCATTGCAAGTTATAAAATGCAGCAAGTTTAAAATTATGAGCCATAATTCCAGGATTAGAATGTAGAAGTGGGGTGAAAAGAAATTTCTTCATTCAGAGTAATATAAATCTTTAGAGTTCTCTGCCCTAGCGGGTATTGATTTTCCTCGATTTTCTTTTTGCCCTCAGTCTATTCAAGATTGAGATCAACAGATTTTTGGATACTTAAAAAACAAATTAGGGGGATCCAAGATGGCGGCGACCCAGTAAGACTGAGTCTATAGTGCTCCTCCCAAGACTTGGGCACAGTGGGTCACCTACCCCCTACCAAGCTCACCAAATCATTTATAAATCATTTTTAATAGTTTAGTAACTCAATTAGTTGTGTAATATTACATTTAAGCAACTTTATCCTAAGTTAAAATGACTAAAGGGAAGGGAGCCCGCAGCTCTCAGCAAGCAGGAACCCCTCCCCCACACTCTCCAGCTGCAGCAGAGGCGTCCACAGCCGCCCCGGGGGACTTACCTACAGTAGCAAGCCTTGCAGAAATGCTTTCCAAGCTTGACTCGAAGATAGATGCCTTTATCGTCGAATCCAGGAATCGTTGGAAGTCGCTCTCGGCCGCGCTGCAGAAGCACGACCGTGAAATTGAAGAAATTCAACGCCGAGTCGGAGGGGCGGAGCTAAAGGCCGCGACCTCGGAGACAACCGCTCAATCGGCCATGGATCAGGTCCGGACTCTCGAGCAGCGAGTCCGGACCTTGGAAAATCATATTGACGACCTCGATAATCGAGGTCGTCGAAAAAATATTCGTTTGCTGGGCCTTCCCGAACGGGAAGAGGAAGGCCAGCTTACAACATTCCTGGAGCAGTGGCTGCCACAACTTTTAAATCTGCAAGCTGGATCAGGCCAGGTAAGGGTGGAATGGGCCTACCGGATAGCAATACGCGGGCCCGGCTCAAACCAGCGCCCGCGCCCGGTCCTGTTCCGGCTGCAGAGCTATAGGGAGAGGCAGATACTCCTAGAAGCCTCTAGAAATCTCGGAAAAGACCCCCAAGCTATGATCTACAAAGGATCCAAGATCATGCTATTTCAGGACTTTTCCCCGGCTCTGGTTCGAAAGAGGAAGGCATTCGACGAGGCGAAGAAGCGTTTAAGGGACTTAAATGTACAGTACTCCTTACGCTACCCAGCGATGTTACGCTTTAACCATGAAGGATCTGTATATAACTTTGGATCACCAGAAAAGGCTAAGGAATTCTTGGACTCTCTTAGATAAACTGTAGGACATAATGGATGTTGGTCTGCCTCCCCCCCCCGTTTTGGTTTATATCCCCTCCCTTTTTTTTTCTTCTTACCTTATTGCTTAATATTATTATGGGGGGTGGGGAGAGGGATTTGATTTTCTCCCCCCCCCCCCCCTTGGAGTTGTTTTCTGTTATTATTTTATGTATATATGAGGGGTGTATGTATATGTGTGTGTGTGTGTATGTATGTATATATATGTATATATATATATGTATATATAAGCTGGGGGATTTGGTTAATGTTGGTGGGGGGAGGTGGTTACCTTATTCGATTTTACCTCTGTCTTTAGGAGCGGGGTTGTTTTTCCCTTCGTTATTTTGTATTATCATATTTAATTATTATTTGTTGAACTGGTAATTTTATAGTTATATGTTTATATATGGTATTAACATTACCAAATATACCCAGGTGTTGGTAGGGGTGGGGGTGGGGTGCTCACTGTTAACTCTAGCTTTGTATTATATTTGAATTTTCCTCATTTTATTGAGGAGTGCCTGGGTCAAGGGTGGGGCATTGGTTGGGAGAGGATATGAGGGATTTTTGGAGAGGAAGTGATGCCCCCTGGGAACAAGGGGGAAAGTCTCCACTTAGATACGTTTTATATCTTTTTTATTTAGAAATAGTTTTCTACTGTATTGTTGTGGGTGTATTAAAGAGGGTTTATTTTTGTAAATTTTACATGTTCCATGCTCGGGATGTTCTGGATAGGGTTCCCCCTCCCGAGGGGTCTCGGATTGGCCCAGAGGATTATGGTTGATCAATCGGTTAAGTGGTGCACCTGGAATGTCAAGGGGAGTAATTCGCCACTTAAAAGGAAGAAAATATTATCAAATCTTAAGAAGGAAAGAGTTGATATAGCTCTCCTACAGGAGACACACCTGTCAGACAAAGAACACTTGAAATTACGACAGGGCGGATTTGATCAGGCCTTTTTTTCTTCTTTTAGCTCAAAAAGCAGGGGAGTTGTTATTCTTGTTCGGAAGAATTTCCCTTTCAAAATCCTAAAGCAGATAAAAGACGAATCTGGACGATATATCTTGATTAAAGCTCTCATAAATGGAGAGGAATATGGGATTTTAAATTTGTACTGCCCCCCGGCACACCCCTTTAAATTTATAACGGAAGCCTTTTCAAAATTGATGGCTTTTGATGCCCGTCATATAATTATAGGGGGAGACTTTAATTGTATTATGGATCCGGAAATAGACAGGATTCCCAAGAGTACTGAAGGAGTATCTCCCAGATCTAGACAATTGATGGATCTGAACAAAGAATTAGGATTAGTAGATGTATGGAGATGTCTTCATCCACAGGGTAGAGATTTTTCTTTCTACTCTAATCCACATAAATGTCACACCAGAATTGATATGTTTTTTGCCCCCTCAATTTTTTTAAATTCCATATCATCCTGTAAAATAGGTAATATAGCAATTTCTGACCACGCTGCTGTGTATATGGAAACTAAGGCGAGGAACAGTGGGACATCCCCTCGGCATTGGCGTATGGACCCCTTCTTAATGAAAGATAGTAAATTTGTAAAGTACTTCTCTCAAGAATTTAAAACTTTTTTAGAAATTAATTCAGGTACAGCTAGCAACCCGTCAATGATGTGGGAGACCATCAAAGCTTACACGCGAGGCTTGATCATCTCCTACTCAGCGACCCAGAAGAAATTAAAAGGAGAACAACAGCGTTTGCTTGAAACCCGCTTAAAAGCGGCTGAAACAGCATACACTGATAGACCCTCTATTATTAAATTGCAAAGGATTACAGCTCTTAGGACAGCTCTAAATACTACACTTACTCAAACGGCTAAGAGGGAAATATTATTTGCAAAGCAAAGGTTATATGAATATGGCGACAAACCGGGTAGATACTTAGCATTTCTTGCAAAGAAAAAAAAGGCCCCTCAGACTATTATGTCTATCAAGGAAAGTACGGGTATTTTGACTCATGATCATAAAAAGATTAATGCGACCTTTAGAAAATTCTATTTTGAGTTATATAAATCACAGGATTGTGAAGATAGGACGAAGAGGATGCAGTCATTTTTAAAAAAATTGACTTTTCCAGACCTAACTCCGGAACAAGTATCGGTCCTAAATGCTCCTCTTACACCCCAAGAAATAGTTGATGCAATTAGGCACCTTCAAAATGGTAAGACGCCGGGCCCAGATGGCTTTCAAGCTGAATTCTATAAAGAATTTACAGAAATACTGGTTGGTCCACTTATGGATATGTATAACTATGCATATAGTCAGGGCTGTCTCCCGCCTTCGCTGAAAGAGGCAAATATTTCTCTTATCCTTAAAAAAGGAAAGGACCCAGAAGATTGTACATCATACAGACCAATATCCTTGCTAAATGTAGATTTTAAAATCCTCTCTAAAACGTTAGCACTTAGATTAGAAAGGATACTGCCACATATTATAAAGGAGGATCAGACGGGGTTTATTAAGGGCCGTAGATCATCCAATAATGTTAGAAGGGCTTTGAATATGATTCAAACTTGTCATCAGGGAAAGATACCAGGAGTAGTGGTTTCATTAGACGCGGAAAAGGCATTTGATAGGGTCGAATGGTCATATTTGTTTTACACATTGAGAGGTTTGGTGTTGGACAGGTGTTTACCAAATGGATCTCAACATTGTATAGTGATCCCAAAGCAGTTGTGGTTACCAATGGATTAGGTTCGGATAGCTTCAGTGTGGGTAGGGGCTGCCGTCAGGGATGTCCCCTCTCGCCATTGTTATTCACGCTAATAATTGAACCACTAGCAGAAGCTATACGAGCTGATCCTAATATAGTGGCCCCAAGGATTGGTACAGGTAAACATAAAATTACCCTTTATGCAGATGATGTTCTTCTATTCCTCAGTAACCCTTTGATGTCCATACCTCGCTTAATCCAAGTTATTAATACATTTAGTGCATTCTCAGGCTATAAAATTAACTTTTCAAAATCGGAGGCTATGCCAATGGGTGGCCTTGCTGTGATACCCCGCTTAGCGGACGGTTCCCTTTTTCCCTTTCGCTGGTCCCTGGAGGGTTTCTTATATTTAGGCATTTTTATTACCCCAGTATTTGGTCAGTTGTATAAGGCTAATTTTGTGTATTTATTGGAAAGGATAAGGCAGGACCTCCAGCGATGGGGGGACCTGCCAATTTCCTGGTTGGGTAGAATAGCATTAATCAAAATGAATATCCTGCCCCGTCTCCTATATCCTATGAGAATGCTTCCGGTGATGCTGCCGAGGACAGCTTTACGTAAATTATACGGCTGGCTGAGTTCCTTTATCTGGAACCATAGGCGGCCCCTCATTAAGCTGAAGAAGCTACAGCTTCCACAGGCAAGGGGTGGATTGGACTTCCCAGATTTTAGGAAATATCAATTAAGTTCCCTATTAAGTTATATAGCTGATTGGGTCTTGTCTGATCCACAACCAATCTGGTTGGACATCGAGGCTTCTCAAGTAAAATACCCACTTATTAACCTTTTATTCTCAGACAAGAGGAAAATCATTAGAGATCACTGTAAAAACCCTGTAATACTGAATACAATCAAGGCTTGGAATATAATGCGGCAAAATGAGGGTAATTCACATAAAACATCCCCCTATGCACCGATAGTGGGAGCATGGGGATTCCAACCGGGGTTAACAGATGCCACTTTTAAACTCTGGAGATCCAGGGGTATCTCATGTCTCGGGGATTTATTTAAAGATGGGGTCCTGATGTCTTTCGGACAGCTGCGTCAGAAATTTGGATTACCCAATGGAGACCTCTTTCGATACTTCCAAATTCGAGATTTTATACAGAAGAAGACTACGTTATTAGATAGTCTTTATAAATCCGATAGAGAATGTAGTGTCCTACGACCAGTGGGGGTATCTTCCGTCAGTAATATTTATCATTTGCTACATGATGAAGTATCGGGAGATATGGATAATCTGCTTAAAACATGGGATCAGGATCTGGGACTAGAAATCTCCACAGAAACGTGGAATGATATCTGGGAAAATGCTAGAAGAATTACTATTTGTAACAGAACCCAGGCTATCCAGCTGAAGATACTTCATAGGGCCCATATAGCACCGGTTCGATTGGCAAAATTTAAGGCAGGAGCATCTCCAATGTGTCCTAAATGCAAAATAGAGGTGGGCACTCTTGTACATTGCTTATGGACCTGTCATAAGATCCGTAGATATTGGACTAAAGTAGCAAGTACCCTGACAGAAATTTTAGGAACGGAAATAAAAGTGGACCCCGTATCTCTCCTCTTGGGCTTTTCGAACTTTCCCTCCCTGGACACGTACGGGAAGAGACTATTTTCTATTCTTTCTTTCTGTGCAAGGAAAAATATTTTGATGAACTGGGTGGCGGAGGGCCCCCCTGGACTTTCAAATTGGCACAGACTAATTATGGAATGTATTCCCCTTGATTTCCTTACAAATATGGTGCACCGAAAGACCGAATTATTTTATAAAATATGGCAGCCCTTTTTGAATTACATAAATACAGATATTTCGGCTATCCTAACAAGGGCTTTTATTTAATTGAGACTACAAACCTGGCTGGTCCGCGGCCCCTCGGGGGAGGAATCCCGCACGAATACGGGTTTTATCATATCTGATGTTAACACATCCCGAGCATGTAAGAGACTTAAATATACACCCTGGTTAGTTGTAGGTTAGATTAGTAGATAGTTGAGTTTTGTTTGTTTGTGTTTTTTTTTCTTTTCAGTTTTTTTTTCTTTTTTTTTGTTGTTTTCTTTTTTTTTGTCAAATTTTGGTTATTGTATATTTGAGCTAATTGTATATCAATGTTTATATCTGAGAGTTTTGTTTATTTTTGTAAACTTGTAAAAATGTTAAATTTCTAATAAAAATATCTATTAAAAAAAACAAATTAAGTGAAATGAGGATTGAGCAGAAAAATGGAATTGAGAACAGGGATCAGCTATGATCATTCTGGACAGTGCAACAAGTTTGAAGTGGTATTTGACCTAATCCTGCTCCTATTTCTTATGTCCTTTCTTTAATCAGCACAGTTTTCAAATTGCTTTGGATCATATAGACTGTGGCTTTATTCTTCTAAAATTATGCTGGGTCCTGAAAGACTGTTTTCCATTTCACTTTGTCTGGGACATTTGAACTGCTGAAGAAGCTATCAGATATGATAGTGATGTCAGAATGGCTGATGTATTACTGGTATAGGGTGTGGAAGCTGCTGGACACCAAGGTCATCCAGAGTGAAAACGTCTGCATTAAATGTTTGCAGCTGAAGGAATTTCAGATTTAGGTTGAGGAGCTGGAGTCTATGATACAGATATGGCATCTCATTAGGGAAGAGGAAAGCTACCTGCATGCCTTGCTCCAGGAGAAGATCACTGCTCAATCGAGATAAATTTGGTCTATGATCAGGAACAGGTGGGTGTAACTGCAGATGAGGCAGCTATGAGGACACAAGGAAGAGCTTCAGCCTTTGCAAATTGTTCAACAATTTGAGCTACAAACCTTCACAAACCTTGCAAAATTGTTCGACATTTGTGAGGATTTTGAAAGCTGAACAGATGAGAGAGGGAATTGCATGGAGAGTGAGTGAACTGACCATGACAACACAGTACAGGGGCCCAATGAAGTAGGGGGCAGAAATTGGAATGTGGCAGTTTTACAAGACAGTATATTTAGGAGGTAGATAGAGTTCTCTGCAGCTGTGAGAGCCCTACCTTGTACAAAGGTTAAGGCTATCTCCTTGGGGCTGGAGTAGATCTTGAAGGGAAGGGGAGTGATCTGATTGTTGTCATCCATGTTGGTACAAATGGTATTGATTGGACTGGAAAAGAGGTTCTACTGAAAGAATTTGAACAGTTAGGAGCTAGATTAAGAAACATAACCTCCAAGGTAATTATCTCAGAATTACTACCCGAACCACAGGCAAGCTGGCATAAAGTAAATGATGTCAAAGAGTTAAACCCATGGCTCAAAGATTTGTTGTATGTGCAATAGGTTTTAATTCATGGGAGTTTTAGCACCAGAACTGGGATATTAGTAAGCTGTTCAGGTAGGACAGGCTTCACTTGAATGGTGCCAGATCCAATGCCCTTGGCAAATCAAATTAATTGGCCTGTAGAGAGGACTTTAAACTAATTAGGGGGTGGGTGAAGATTTTGGGAGAGGGGAAATGTAGGCTCACAAAGCAAAAGGATAAGGCTGTGTCACAGGGCAACTATTTGTATAGCAATATTCAGAGTCATACCGGAAGATATAAAATGTACAAATATAGAAAACAGCAGCAATAGAATCAAAGGGGAATAAATGTTTAAACTGAAAAATTAATGGCTATTTATTTCAAGGTGTAGCGAACAGGATAGATCAATGGGATGCAGTGGATGCAGAGCATTTGGTTTTCGAGCAGAAATTTAAGAAAGCACCACATCAGGCTACTGAATAGGATAAGAGCTTATGTTTTTGGGGTAATAAATTAATATGGATTGAGGACTGGCAAGCTAATAAAAGACAGAGGGCTGGATAAAGGGTGGCAATTTAGACACTGACCTGTAACTAGTGGTGTCATAGAGATCTGTGCTGGGGTCACAGTTATTTACAATATGTATGATTGACTTGGATGAGGGAAATGAATGTACCATTGTCAAGTTTGCTAATTATGTAAAAATATGTGGGAACATAAGTGGTGAAGATGACAGAGTCTGCAGAGGGAATGGGCTGTTTAAGCAAGTAAGCAAAATCTTGGAAAATCTGACGTTATACACTTTGGCAGGAAGAAGAGAGGAGATGGATATTACATAAATGGAGAAAGATTGCAGAAATATGCAGCAAATAGAAATTTTGGAGTCCTATTGAATAAATCACAAAAAGAGAACATATAAATTCAGCAGGTAATAAGGATAACAATGGGAACATTGGCCTTTATTTCAAAAGAAAATAGAATATAGAAGTAGGGAGATCTTGCTGCAACTATACACAAAACTAGCTAGGTTATGGTCCAATATTGTGAACACTTTTGGTCCTATTATCTATATAAAGATATATTAGCATTGAAAAAGTCCAGGGAAAGTTCACTAAGTTGACCACAATATATAGAGGGATTTTCTTATGAGAAGGAGTTGAGTAGGCTGAGCCTGTACTCATTGATGTTTTAAAGACTTAGAGGCTACTTTATTGAAACAGGGGGCTTTTTCCAGTGTGGAAGCTGGAGGGTTATTTATTCTTGTGAGACAGTCCAGGATCAGAGAGCAGAATCTCAGATTAAGGGGTTGCCTGGTTAGGACATAGATGAGGAGGATTTATTTTTCCTGAAAGGGTAGTAAATTTGTGGAATTCTTTACCACAGAAGGTTATAGTGGCTGGATCATTAATTATACTCAAGGCTGAGATAGACTCTTATTCAGTAAAGGAATTGAAGGTTATGGGGAAACGTCAGAAAAATAGTGCTGAGGATGATAAGATCAGCAGTGTTCCCACTCAATGTCAGTGAACTTCTTTTCATACTTCTGCATGTATATTTAATGGCCTCAAATACTTGTGATGAAAGAAGATCTCCAAATTGAGGAAATCTGAAAAATGTTTTTTGCAGTTATCCAGTAGTTTCATTAAAATCTAAATTTTTACAAAAAAGTAGGTTGACATTTTTTGTTGCGACTCATCAGAATTATTTTCAAACATTCTATGCATCTACAATATTTTCTGTTTTCATCTAATCTAAATGTTGCCTAATTACAACTTCATATGGGTAGTAAGACATCTGTCTGTAACAAAGGATAAACAATGCTGACACTACAGAGTTAGAAATGTATGTGGCATGGCAGACTCACAAATATTGATATCACTGGTTTGTCAGTTACAAGATCCCATCTTGGCACCAGCAATGTCCAATGGGATGGAGAAGGATCATTTGTGTGATCATTTCTGCCTCCCCATTGAAACCAATTAAAGTACATTTGATAATTGAAACAAAAAATACAATGCGGGGGATAGACAGATATTTAATCAGTAAGGAAATCAAAGGTTATGGTAAAAGACAGGAAAGTGGAGTTGAGGATTATCAGTTCAGCTGATCTCATTGAATGGGAGAGCTGACTCAATGGGCTGAATGGCCTACGTCTGCTTATACATGTGATGCTCTTATGGTCTTATTGCCTTTTTGGTAGATGGTGAGTGGCTTGCAGGGGATGTTGCAGATGGTAGTATTCCCACATATATGCTACTCTTGTCCTTCCAGATGGAAGTGATCATGGGTTTGGAAGGCACTGTCTAAGGATTTTGGCTGAAACTCTGCAGTACATCTTAGTGTTGGAGGTGGATGTTTGTGGATGTGTTGCCAGTCAAGCAGACTGCTTTGTCCTGAATAGAGTCAAATGTATTGAATATTGCTGGAGATACACCCATCCAGGCAAGTGTGGAGTATTCCGTCACGCTCCTGTCTTGTGCCTTGTAGATGGTGGACAGGTTTTGGGGAGTAAGAAAGTGAGTTGCTCACTTCAATATTCCTAGCCACCAGCCTGTTTTTTTTAGCCACTGCAATTATATGTTCTATTGAGTTTCAGGTCAGTGGTAACCTCTAGGATGTTGATAATTGGGGATTTAGTGATGTTAATACAATTGAATGTCAAGGGTTGGTGGTTAGATTCTCTCATATGGGAGATGATCATTGTCTGGCATTTGTGTGGCAAGAATTAAACTTGTTAACCATCAGCCCAAGACTGGATGTTGTCCAGTTTGGACTCTGAAGAGTCATGAATGGATGAAAGCCCCACTTCTAACCTTATGATGGAGGGAAGGTCATTGATGAAACAGCTGAAGATAGTTGGGCCCAGGTTCTCTGAGGAACTCCTGCAGAGGTGCTCTGGAGCTGAGAACACTGATCTCCAACAACAAAAAACATCTTCCTATGTGTCAGGTCTTACTCCAATCAGCAGAAATGTTGCTCCTTGATACCTTTGATTCCAGCTTTTGAAAAGGTCCTTGACACCATATTCAATTGAATGCAGCCTTGATGTCAAAGGAGCCAATCTCAGTTCACCTCTGGAATTCAGCTCTTTTGTCCATGTTTGAACAAAGGCTGGAATAAAGTCAGGAGCTGAGGGCCGTAATGAAACCCAACTGGGCATCATTGAGCAGGTTATTGCTGAGCAGGTACTTCTTGATAACACTATTTATAACACTGTGGGCGGCACGGTGGCACAGTGGTTAGCACTGCTGCCTCACAGCGCCAGAGACCCGGGTTCAATTCCCGCCTCAGGCGACTGACTGTGTGGAGTTTGCACGTTCTCCCCGTGTCTGCGTGGGTTTCCTCCGAGTGCTCCGGTTTCCTCCCACAATCCAAAAATGTGCAGGTTAGGTGAATTGGCCATGCTAAATTGCCCGTAGTGTTATGTGAAGGGGTAAATGTAGGGGTATGGGTATGGTGGGTTACGCTTCGGCAGGTTGGTGTGGACTTGTTGGGCCGAAGGGCCTGTTTCCACACTATAAGTAATCTAATCTAATCTAATCACCTTCGATCACTTCACTGATGATCAAGAGCAGACTGATAGGGCAGTGATTGGCCAGGTTGGGTTTGTATACAGGACATATCATACAATTTCCCACATTGTTGGGAAGATGCCAATGTTGTAACTGTACTGGACCAGCTTGGTTAAGGATGTGGAAAGTTCTGGAGCACAGATCTTCTATTGCTTGCACATTGTCAAGGTCCATAGCCTTTGCAGTATTCAGTGTATCAAACCATTGCTTGATATCATGTGGAGTGAGCTGAAAATGTGTTGCTGGAAAAGCGCAGCAGGTCAGGCAGCATCCAGGGAACAGGAGAATCGGGCATGAGGAAATGAGGAAAGTTTGTCCAGCAGGCTAAGATAAAAGGTAGGGAGGAAGGACTTGGGGGAGGGGCGTCGGAAATGTGATAGGTGGAAAGAGGTCAAGGTGAGGGTGATAGGTCAGACTGGGGTGGGGGCGGAGAGGTCAGGAAGGAGATTGCAGGTTAGGAAGGTGGTGCTGAATTCGATGGATTTGACTGAGACAAGGTGGGGGGGAGGGGAAATGAGGAAATTGGTGAAATCCGAGTTCATCCCTTGTGGTTGGAGGATTCCTAGGCGGAAGATGAGGCGCTCTTCCTCCAACCGTCGTGTTGTTGTGGCCTGGCGATGGCGGAGTCCAAAGACCTGCATATCCTTGGTGGAGTGGGAGGGGGAGTTAAAGTGTTGGGCCACGGGGTGGTTGGGTTGGTTGGTCCGGGTGTTCCAAGGGTGTTCTCTGAAACGCTCCGCAAGTAGGCGGCCTGTCTCCCTAATATAGAGGAGGCCACATCGGGTGCAGAGGATGCAATAGATGATGTGTGTGGAGGTGCAGGTGAATCTGTGGCGGATATGGAAGTTTCCTTTGGGGCCTTGGAGGGAGGTGAGGGGGGAGGTGTGGGCGCAAGTCTTGCACCTCCTGCGGTTGCTGTGGAGTGAATCAAATTGGGTGAACTCTGGTATCTGTAATGCTAGGGACCACCGGAGAAGTCCAAGATGGATCATCCACTTAGCACTTTCTGGGTGAAGATTGTTGAAAATGCTTCAGCTTTATCTTTTGCACGAATGTGCTGCCCAACACCCCCATCAGCACCACTGGGGATATTTGAGAAACAACTGTTGTGAGTTGTTTAATCATCCATGACTGGTTGTGGCAGGATTGCAGAACTTAGATCAGATATGTTGTTGTGAAATTGCTTATCGCTGTCTACACTTGCTGCTTGCGCTGTTCGGCATACAAGTAGTCGAGTTGACACCTCATCTTCATGTATGCCTAGTGCTGCTCTGGCTTGCCCTTCTGCACTCGCCATTGAACCAGGGTTGATTCCCTGGTTTAATGATAATGGTAGATTGGGGATATGCAAGGCCACAAAGTTACAGATTGTACTGGAGTACAGTTCTGCTGCTGCTGATGGCCCACAGTCCTTAACGGATGCCGAGTCTTGAGTTGCTAGACCTGTTTGAACTCTCTCCTGAGCTGAAAATGTGTTGCTGGAAAAGTGCAGCAGGTCAGGCAGCATCCAAGGAGCAGGAGAATCGACGTTTCAGGCATAAGCCCTTCTTCAGGAATCAAATTATGCCCGAAAAGTTGATTCTCCTGCTCCTTGGATGCTGCCTGACCTGCTGCGCTTTTCCAGCAACACATTTTCAGCTCTGATCTCCAGCATCTGCAGTCCTCACTTTCTCCTGTTTGAACTCTCTCCCATTTAACATGGTCATTGTGCCACACAACAGGATGGAGGGTATTCTCAATGCGAAAATGGGACTTCATCTCCAAAAGGAGAAAGTGAAGACTGCAGATGCTGGAGATCAGAGTCGAGAGTGTGGTGCTGGAAAAGCTTAGCAGGTCAGGCAGCATCTGAGGAGTAGGAGAATCGATATTTCGGGCATCAGACCTTCATCAGGAATTTGTTGAAGGGCTTATGCTCGAAATGTCGATTCTCCTGCTCCTCGGATGCTGCCTGACTTGCTGACCTTCATCTCCAAAAGGCCTGTGTGGTGGTCATACAGTTATGGACAGATGCATCTGCAGCTGGCAGATTGGTCAGGATAAGGCCAGGTATGTCTTTGGTTGGTTCCCTCACCATCTGCTGCAGATCCAGTATAGCAAGTAATTCCTTTAGGACCCAACCAGCTCAATCAGTTGTGCTGTTGTTGGTGGTGTATATTGAAGATCCCCCAGCCTTGGTACATTTTCACCATATCAGACCATGTCAATCCGGGCCAAAGCCTCTACCTGGGACAGCAGTGCCTCAGTGACCTGGATAAGTGGCCAGCAATGTAGGAAGAAGGTCAATTCCTCACACCACCAGTATAACTGTCACTACCTTTTCTCCAATACCATACACTCACTCCATCTGTACTGCTGCATTCACCTTACAACAAGGCTCAACCCCTATCTTTCAATATTGCCTGCAATGTCTTAACCACAAACCTTGACACCAATAAGCCTTCTGGTTCACTATGCTGTTTCATCACTTTCACTCAAGAGAAGTCTTTACCTGCACCAATGGTAACTGCCTGTGCATTCCACTGTCGTCTCCCATCATAGCTGACTTGCTTTCTTTCCAGGAGCCTCTGAGGTGAGCTCAGATGTTATGGTGACCTCAGTAGTCATGTGGTAATGTTCTGCAGCTCAGAGCATTCTGATCTGTAACCTTACCATTATGTGCAATGAATCAAAAACATAGTTTAACAATTACTATGAAGTCTGGCCTGAGCTTATATAAATACTCGAAGAACCCACATGAGAACACAATGACATTCTCATGTGCTGCTGACTTCATTGTGAAGATAGGTTACAATTTTATAAAGTTTTAAACTTATGACTATTCAAGGCATGCAAATAAATTAAAAAGGGACTCATCATGGGATCAAGAAATGGCTGACATACTGCAAACATGTAACTGACTTCATCTCTGTATCTCCATCCACCGTTAAACATTTGAGATTTCGCATCACCCTGCTCTCCACATTTCCAAAGCTTGCTTACTCCTCAAAGACCCCTTCAATATCAGAATCATTGGGTGGAATATTAGAGGTTTGAGTGACATGGGCTATGGTGATATTTGCCAAAAGACCAACATCTGCACCACAATTAAAAGGCAACTATTCACCTGGTGGAGCACTACCAAGCGGGAAGTTGCCCTACTCAGACAAAGACAGAAACTGAATATATTGGAGGAGAAGATGGTGCCACAGTTCTCTGACAGGGACCTGGAATACTTATTGGTGTGGTGGTGCAAAGTAAAGGAGTCCTCTCCTGGAGGATGAATAGAGGAGGTTATGACACCAGACCCTGATAGCCTGGTCCAAAGTCAGTACTGGGTCAGTGTCATCTCAATGGTATGGAGTAATGGCTAGCAGAAGAAGGCTGGGATATACCTGCCAAGACATCTATGTCTCACCAACTGAGTAATACCATTCTTCACTCCACTGCAACTCTCGCCATAACCATTCAGTGTCATTCATTACAGATCACTTCTGATCATTGGCTGTGATGCTTTCACTCTCTGTTGTCTTCAAGATCAGGTGGCACACCCACCACTACCACTGCAGGGAAATGGCCAGTTATGCTGGAAACCACCTCCTTGACCTCTGAGGATGGGAGTACAGATGTCACAGAGGAAGCATCAGCAGGGCTGCCTGTGGCCCACCCACCAATAAAAATAATGACACATTGGTGGCCAGTGCCCAGATGGTAAGAGATTAGGAACCCTACAGGTTGGGTCCTGTCTTGTCTGTATGTAAAGTTGTTTCCCTTTAAAGGGCCTCACATTGGAAGGTCTTGCATCCCCTTCCACCTCTACATGTCAGTGAGGCACTGCACATGGAGATTCCCTTTCTGACAGCCTTTCCTGTTAACCTCAGAGACTTTACACATTCAGGTCTCCGCACATTCTGTCCACTGACCCTGGTTCTGCTCAACTTCCCTTCTCAGCTCTTGACATATCAGGCGTCTGTACCTATTATGACCATTTATTGTCCCTCACCTGTCAGACTGCACATGCCTGTGGACAAAACCCTGCTATCACATGACCACCTTCCCATCCATGCATTACCTAGAATCATCTTAATGACACAGTTGGCCCCCCTTCACAATTGTCAGCCCGTTCTATGTAACCTGGAGGATGGGCCGTGCTTCTGTCTTTACCAAGCTTTTCATTTTACCACAAATCTCATTGTAACCTACATCACTCCGAACACTATAAAATTCCACCTCATACTCTTTTTTTCTTCCACAATAAATTAATGCCTTTAACTCTCTTTTAAGCAACAATACAATCCTGCCAAGTACATTTGATCCTCTGACTAAGCTAGTCTCAACAAATAATGTGATGACACATTAATAAAGTGAAACATGTAATGTGAAATGATTACAAACGAAAGTTAAATTGAAAAACACCTTTAGCATTATTGTCAATGTTAGTGGCAATGGAATTGGTTCAGAAAGTTTGGGCTGAAGCTGAGTTTTACTGTTTAACCAGAAGGCTCTTTAACATTGCCAGCTGGTGATGGGTATCACAACTGAAAAGTTCCGTGCTATAGAACAACATATGTCTCCTGAGCTTGACACTGGCATTTTTATTTTAAGTTTAACTTTTTGTGACAAGAATTCATGTATCGAAATTGCATTTTATGAAGATAGTTTTGAATTAATCTGGTCAGAGATGTTATTACACATCCTTGGAGCAAGTGAGTCTTGAACTTAGGCCTCCTGATGCAGAGGTAGAGACACTAACACGAATCATGAGAGCCCTCAAGTAGTCCCATGGAATCTTTTACATCCAGCTGTCAATCCAAATGGAGTCTTGGCTTAATGTTTTACCTGACATATCTCCTATGCACTAGTCTAGCTTTTTGAACTTCATGTAAGAAATGGGAAAAAATAAGAAGACAGAAGTGATGCTTTCTTCTGGTTATGTCATCAGCTATTGTATGCTATTCTCAAAATCCCCCATCAATGTGTTGTAATAGACATACCTTGGAATGTTTTATTACTTTAAAGATTATATGTAAACTATGAGTTGTTGTATGTGATATCAGGTTAAACAATGTTGCTGGTAGCTGAAAGCCACAGGAGACTTTGTTTAAAAACAGTGTGCTGTCAGACTGTTTTTGATCTCCTAATTGGTAAAGGTCATTTTATTGATCTCATTCTTTGAGGTGGAGAGACTGAATAAACATGGACTGAAACAAACTAAACATTTAAATGGAGGCCAATTTTTTCACCCTGAAATGTTGTTTACACCTAGTGATGTTGGGTTTTGTCAGGTAAGGTATAAACCTGAACCTTTAGTAAAGTGCCCAACCTTGTGATAATTGCTTTAATGTTTTACGTATCTTCCAGTAGAGGGCACTACTCTCCTTTAGTGTGTCTCCAGTTCTCAGAGGAGTTAGACTACCACAAGGGACATTTAACACTGCGTCTGTTATTATAGTATATTTACCCTTCAAATGAACGTACATTTCAGCTCAGTTTCCTATTACCATGATGACAGCTATTCAGCAGGGCGCAAGGACTGTAATTCCTGAGTTTGACCAGCTCATTTTGGTGCTGGCAAACTTCATTTAAAGGAGTGCTAGGAGGCAGCCTGGCTGTCTACAAGCAGCCTGATCAAAGAACAGAAAAGCATCTGGTTTTACTCTGTTTTCTGTCACAAAGGGGAAAAAAAATCCCCTACAAGTAAATCATGAAAATGAATACCTGTACCTGTCCTCCGGCACTAAGGAGGCTGCAGCTATTTTACACATGACCTGTTTCCACTTTGGAGGTCATGAGTAATTTGATTTAATCAACAATTATATTATTAATATTTTCACATTTAAATTATTACTCAACACATTAATAAAGCATTGGAATCAAATTTCCATGCTCAAATTTGCATTACTTAACTCACACTTAATAGTTCAAATTTGCAAATCTGTTGATGCTGATCAAATTATAGCAAGAGGCATGCAACCCTGCAGGCTTAGGTTCAAGGATAACATCCCATGATCACTGAAGTAAATCCAGTCAGCTAAATTGCCTTTGTTGCTAATTCATAATCAAACACAAACATGCAGCCATATCCTGCATTTCAAAAAGAGTCTGATTATATTGGACAGAAGCACTAATCCAAATAGGTAGAGGCATAGTCTGTCCATATCGTGCCCACTATTAACTTGCCTTTCAGTTATTCTATATTTATTATTTGAAGCAGGATTACACTAATCTGAATAAATATGTCATTGTGTAATATAACAGCTCTTCACAGCCACACCATTTAACAAATTGACCATACGTTTAATGTTCCATTTCAGCCTTGTGATTTAAGCAGTAGTCATACATGAAAATCAGTCGGGTGACCCTGGTGTTTAAGCTGGTGCTTGCTGGTTAGGTGACCTCAGGTGTATGACCAGTTGTGGAAGCAATTTGAAGTAATTCCATATCGGAGCCGAAATCACTTACCTCTAATGCCCACACGACAAGTCCTGAGAACGCTCACCACATATCATCCAATGTCTAGAATATACATACAATAGACTGCATAAGGGCCTTTGTGAGGAAAAGTATTGAAGAAGGGTGTATTGGACAAAAGATAATTGAGGACCTGCAGTCATACTCTTCTGTTCACAGTGCTTTTTCTGTGATTACAAAGGTGCCTAACCACCAAGCTCAGCTTCTATCACCCAGGCTTATTTCAATCCAGCAGAGGGCTCACTGTCTTATCAGCCCCTAATTCCACAACAAGAAAGCCTTTCACCAGAGAGTACAGAGTTTTTGGTAAAGATTCATCACTTTTGTACCGCAGCAAGTCAGTGACAAGGCAGAATGATCCAATTTTACACAAATGCGTGCTTTACCAATGTCTAGAGTGCCATCAATGGCACCCACATAAACCTTTCAAGCTCCAAAAGAAAGCACTCACCAGAAAGGTGGTGAATTTCTTCTTTTCTCCAATAGGATGCCCTAAGGCCAACCAGAAAGCATGCCAATAATAGTCACCTAGATTTAAAATGTTAGCTTGCTCTCTCACTATGGCTGCTGTCTGACCCGCTGTGATCTCCAGCATTTATTGTTTCCAATAGATTCCAGTACGTGCAGTAATTTGATCTTGCCAATATTTGAGGTTGGAGTGCTACCTACATCAGAAGCAGTGGAAGAGGGTTAATCCAGCAATCCATTCCTCCATCCTTTTTTAAAGAGACTATTGAACTCTGCCTCTTGTCTCCTTTTTCTTTGCAAAAATACAGATTTCAAGGTGATGTAATGCAGATAATTGACAAGGTAGATGAATCCAGACTACTGCCAGTAATTGTTGGATTAAGATGAGAAGCCAAAGTGTTCTGATTGGTAGCTGTCATAAAAAGTTTGTTTTAAACTGCCTTTCTGAATTAAGGTAAAATAGAATAATGAAGAGGGGCATGTGAACTGCTGCTAATTCTCTCTGATGATAAGCTTGTGTGCAGGAGACCCAGGACAGTACTATTAAAATCCACATGCCAGGTTCAACATCTGTAAATAAAGATGAAAATAGAGCACTTTGCTTTGCATGGATAGACTTTCAGTCCATCAGCCAGTCTGATTAAAAATATGCCGAAAAAAGAGGAGAAATGGGTAAAGAGGCAGACGGGAAAACTGTTACTGTTGTTGAGAGCAAGGGGGAAAAACCCTAGTTACCAGGCAGAATGCTGGTGGAGGCTAGTTCTCTCACTGAAGGTATAGAAACCTGGGAGATTGAAGGACACTGGAAGATTTGCCCTGACAAGGTCAGGAGAAAGTCTGGAAATTGCTGCTGGCAAACATTTAGAGATTTTCAAAAGACTGATGGAAATAACTTTTGAGGACATTGTATATTAAGAGTCAAAGAATTATTAAGGTGCAAGACTATGTTCCTTGTTAATAACTTTGGATTATATGTTGTTGCTATGAAGCAGAGGTCGACCTCCACCTCCCCTACCCCCACCCCCACCCCCACAGTATCTGAAACCGAAACACACAGAGAGGTGCACCTCACCTCACCTCATAATCTGTGAAAGAAGTGTGAAACATGGTATAACCTACCTCTCACCCCCGCAACTTGTCATGAAGGATTGATTAAATGAAATGAAATCCTTTCACTCACTCTACAGTCGTCAAGTAACAATTTAGTTATCTAACTCCAAGAGTGAACAAATTGACAGAATTACTAACAAAACCGAACAATTCCCCTCTAACTATTAACTATTCCCAAATAAAACAAAATTATAATGTTATGCTGCTCTAATAAATACAATACTTATATAACAAAACAATAGATTTAGTCACTCAAAATTACAGCCATGTCTTCCAGACCTTTTTGTATCTTGTCCATTGATGTTCTTTCAGAAATGTCTCCTCCATCAGGAATGCCTTTCTCTGTGAATTCTGGTCTCAGGATTATTAGCTAAGAGTGCTGCTGTACCTTTAGTCGGATGATGGTTACTCTGAGAGCTGAGAGAGTCAATCTCTTCAGATGGCAGTTTGCTCTCTGCCAATTTTCAAATGCCCTCTTCTTTATACCCATGATGACCTATTCATTTCTTAACAATTGGGATCGGTCCTAGATCGAAAAGTGTGCCACTGGAAAAGCACAGCAGGTCAGGCTGATGAAGGGCTTATGCCTGAAATGTCGATTGTCCTGATCCTTGGATGCTGCCTGATCTGCTGTGCTTTTCCTGTGTCACACTTTTCGACTCTGATCTCCAGCATCTGCAGTCCTCACTTTCTCCTGGTTCTAGGTTCTAGGTCAAAATCATCAGATTTAAATTTACTTGGTCCTTAGTCTCCAAGTCCCTGGTTTAAATTAATTGGCTAAATTTTAAAAATTTGTTGCTTGGTAAAAATGCTGTTTTGCCTGCTAACAGTATAGCCTTTTGATATAAATGTTTCAAGTTGAACACCTGCAACTGGCAAGCTGCTGCCCACAGATACTGATTTTCAAATCGTCAAGGATAGAAAAAAACGTCTTTTAAAGGGACCACACATTCTTCCCACTATCACTTTATAACATCAAATTTAACATCCGGTCTTCCAAATCACAAATACTCTACCCAACTTCGAAACATTGTAAAGACTACAGCTCCTGAGAGAGTGAGCCACTATGTGTAATTATGGTGTGGGATTATCGGTCAAATTCAGAAATTAATCAGGAATATCTTTTTTTTAAATTAGTGTATTAGGTGTGCACTACGGATTTTAAGTCAATGTTGATTTTAGCTTGTTTGCTACAGTAAAAGGTTTAAAATTTGAAATTATATAGTGCAATTGCTTTACGTTAATCACTCAGAATTCAAATCTTTTTAAAGTTATCAGTTTGCATGGTGATTGTAACAATGGGTACAAGATTAACTTTAACACATTCTGGAACAGAGATCTGGAGAAATCTCTGTACATAGGGATTTCAAAGACTATGGAATTCACTTAAGGGTCAGCAATTAAAGCAGAAACTATTTCAGCATTTAAGATAAGATTAGGCCGATGAAGCAAGGAAAAAGAATTGAAGGAATCTAGGAACAGGGTTGGTAAATGTGACTGGAACCATTTAATTGTGGACATGAACCGATTGAGACAAATAGGCTAATTCTGCATTCAATACTTGGTCCAGATCTTCTAATCTACAGATACACAGCGACTGGACATATTGTGGAAGGTATGTGTTAAGATTATGTGGACATCCCAATGCACTATCTACCAGGAATTTGAACCCTCCAATGGGGAATAACTCAGTATTTGAAATCTGCTGAAGTTAGACTCAGATACTGCAGTGGATTCTGACTGATTTACCTCAATATTTTGTCAGAAATTGTGAGAGGAATTAAAACCTGGTCTATTTCTTGCTAAATATAAAACTAATGCCCCTTCCAAATCACTGACACTGACCTCCCACTGCATAGCTCATACGCAACCAGTACCACTTTCCCCAACCAGAGTCAACTCGCTAACCCAGCACACGCTGAAGCTGAAAGATGACCCCTGACCTCTGACCTCTGACTCAACACCTATCCCAATCATTCCTTGCCTGACAGAAACAACTCTCCAGCCCATGCCAGCGCACCACCTATCTGACCACCTGCCCCCAAACCAACCTTAACTGCCACCCCAATTCCCAGTCTCTGATGGCCCCATCAACATTCAGCACCTACCTCCAGCCTGAATCTCCCAGCTCTTTCCAACATGTCCTAACAACCACACTCCTCACCGATTACCTACAGGTCCAATCACCAATTCGTAGCATTCTGATCTGACTCGTAATCACCCAAGTTCCAACAACCCCCAAGGCCACAGCCCTATACCTTGAGCACTCACCCGCCCCCCACATCCTATCCTCCCAGCAGGCCCCGATTCACCTGCCACATAATCTTCTCATCCACCTGGCACCCTACCCCATTCCCCCACCTGTCACATTACTCTCTCACCCTCCTGCCATCCTCTTCCTTCAGCAAGTGCCAATTGAAGGGGATTCTAGCTTGTTCTATTCCTTATTAACAGTCCAACTTTCAATTTTCAGAATTGGTTGGCTGACAGAAGGCAGAGAGTGATTGTAGATGGAAAGTATTCTGCCTGGAGGTCAGTGTTGAGTGGTGTCCCGCAGGACTCTGTTCTTGGGCCTCTGCTTTTTGTAGTTTTTATAAATGACTTGGATGAGGAGGTTGAGGGGTGGGTTAGTAAATTTGCAGATGACACAAAGGTTGGAGATGCCATTGATAATATCAAGGGTTATTACAGGCTGCAGTGCAACATAGACAGGATGCAGAGCTGGGCTGAGAAATGGCAGATGGAGTTCAACCTGGATAAATGTGAAGTGATGCATTTTGGAAGGTCAAACTCAAATGCTGAATATAGGATTAAAGACAGGATTCTTGGCAGTGTTGAAGAATAGAGGGATCTTGTTTTTCAAGTATATAGATCCCTCAAAGTTGCCACCCAAGTGCATAGGGTTGTTAAGAAAGCATATGGTATTTTGGATTTCATTAACAGGGGGATTGAGTTGAAGAGCTGCGAGGTTTTGCTACAGCTCTACAAGTCCCTGGTGAGACCACACTTGGAATATTATATTCAGTTCTGGTCGTTCTACTATAGGAAAGATACAGAGGCTTTGGAGAGGGTGCAAAGAAGGTTTACCAGGATGCTGCCTGGACTAGAGGGCTTGCCTTATGAAGAAAGGTTGACTAAGCTCGGACTTTTCTCTCTGAAGAGAAGGAGCAAGAGAGGTGACCTGATCAAGGTATACAAGGTAATGAGAGGCATAGATACAGCCAATAGCTAGAGACATTTCCCCAGGGCAGAATTGACTGGCATGAGGGGTCATAATTTTAAGATATTAGGAGAAAGGTATAGAGGGGACGCCAGAGGATGGTTTGTTATGCAGAGAGTTGTGAATGCATGGAATGCGTCGCCAGTGGTGGTGGAAGCAAAGTCATTAGGGACATTTAAATGACCACTGGATATGCACATGGAGAGCAGTGAATTGAGGGGTGTGTAGGTTAAGTTATTGTATTTTACATCACAGCATGGTGGCACAGTGGTTAGCACTGTTGCCTTACAGTGCCAGAGACCCAGGTTCAATTCCCGCCTCAGGCAACTGACTGTGTGGAGTTTGCACATTCTCCCCGTGTCTGCGTGGGTTTCCTCCGGGTGCTCTGGTTTCCTCCCACAGTCCAGGTTAGATTAATTGGCCTTGCTAAATTGCCCGTAGTGTTAGGTGAAGGGGTGAAATGTAAGGGAATGGGTCTAGGTGGGTTACGCTTCGGAGGGTCGGTGTGGACTTGTTGAGCTGAAGGGCCTGTTTCCACACTGTAAGTAATCTAATCTAATCAGGATTAATCATGGGCCAAAAGGCTGTTTTGTGCTGTACTTTTCTATATTCTATGTTCTAACTCACCTCATTAATATTCAGATTTGTATGTCACAGAACCCACTGGACAAGGTGGACATTGAGAAATCTCGACATGTAATGATTATTTAATGATACCTGGCAGCTTCAGTGTGCTCTTTTGTCTGAAGGATCGCCACATTGGATATCGGGCAATAAGATCTCAGGATATGTACCATGGGCACCAGCCAATGCACACCTTGTACATGGATATTGGTATTAGATTAGATTAGATTACTTACAGTGTGGAAACAGGCCCTTCGGCCCAACAAGTCCACACTGCCCCGCCAAAGCGCAACCCACCCATACCCCTACATCTACCCCTTACCTAACACTACAGGCAATTTAGCATGGCCAATTCACCTGACCTGCACATCTTTGGACTGTGGGAGGAAACCGGAGCACCCGGAGGAAACCCACGCAGACACGGGGAGAATGTGCAAACTCCACACAGTCAGTCGCCTGAGGCGGGAATTGAACCCGGGTCTCTGGCGCTGTGAGGCAGCCGTGCTAACCACTGTGCCACCGTGCCGCCCACCACGGGGTATCTGATGTGTTAACCTCTAAGAAGCCTCATGACACATCTCTGATCCACTTAAAGGAATCTGCACTTCAAACCGCACCTTGCGTTGCACTGGCAACTATCGTTGTAATGCTGCAACAAGGACATCAGGAGGTCAAGGGACATGCATCCAGGACCAGAATGCCCTTCAGTGCTCTTCATTCAATGTCATAGTGCTCACAACCTCCTCAGCCAGAGCTATCAGGCTCACATAATTTCTGTCTTGCACTGCCATTTTGTGCAGACACAAATCCAGGAAGATTGTCCTGCCCTTCTGAAGAAGGGTCACTTGAACCAAAACGTTAACTCTAATTTCTCTCCACAGATGCTGCCAGAATTGAAAAAGCTGAACTTTTTGAGTAATTTCTATTTTTGTCTCTGCAGTTCTTTCTGTTTTTGGATAGAGCTGCCCTCACTCGAGCCAAGGGAGGTAGCCTTTACTCAGTGGGTCCTATTGCAGTAAGTCAAAGGCAGCCTTTGATACACATCTAGGGGCTTGTATTTATTCAGTCAGCTGCTTGTGGCTGTCAGAGTCATGATCGGCTCCAGTCAATAAATGGGGAGCTGAACATCAGTCAGCACACAACTCTTTCTGGCAGTAGTTTATCGTGCATGCTTTCGTTCAATTAACAAGATGGTGCTTTATGGTAAAGGCAGACTAAATGGCTGTTACACCATGACCACATTTGAGCCTCTTTAGCACTAAATGTACATGGAGAAAATCATCCCTGCCTTCTGATAATTTCTTCCAGTCAATATTGACACTCTATAATTCCACAAATACCTAATTTTTGACGCAAGGGAAACATTATATTTCATTTTTCTTTTACTTATTTTTAAGTTGTAATGATTATTTGATCAGAGTCGAGGAGTGTGGTGCTGGAAAAGCGCAGGCCAGTCAGGCGGCATCTGTGGATCAGGGGAGTTGATGTTTCGAGCATAAGCTCTTCATCAGGAATGGGGATTGGCGGTGGGGTGGCCAAAAGGGGCTGAGAGATAAATGGGGTGGGGGTGGGGCTGGGAGGAAGGTAGCTGGGAATGCGATAGGTGAAGGTGGGGATGAAGGTGATAGGTCAGAGAGAAGGGTGGAGCTGATAGGTGGGAAGGAAGGTGGACAGGTAGGACAGGTCAAGAGGGAGGTGCCGAGTTGGAAAGTATGGATAAAATGGGGGGAAGGGTAATGGGGAAACTGGTGAAATCCACATTGATCCCATGTGGTTGGAGGGTCCTAAGCTGGAAGATGAGGCATTCTACCTCCAGGCGTTGGGTGGCTAGAGTTTGGTGATAGAGGAGGCCCAGGACTTGCATGTCCTTGGTGGAATGGGAGGGGGAGTTACAGTGTTCGGCCACAAGATGGTAGAGTTGTTTAGTGAGTGTATCCCAGTGATTTTCTCTGAAACATTCCACAAGTTGGCACCCCGTCTTCCACATTGAGAGCACCAGACACAGGAAATAATGTGTGTGGAAGTACAGGTCAGATGTACTGTCAGATGCGGCAGGATTCTTTGGGTCCTTGGACAGAAGTGAGGGGGTAGGTTGGTGGTGTGTGGATGCAGGTTTTGCACTTCTTGCAGTGTCAGGGGAAGGTGCCAGGGGTGGGTGGATAGGTTGGTGGGGGGTGTGGACCTAACAAGAGAATCACGAAGGAATGGTCTCTCCGGAAAACAGATAGGGATGTGGAGGGAAATATATCCTTGGTGGTGGAGTCTGGTTCTACTTCCTACCCAAAATTCACATCTTCCTTCCCACCAATCCACTCCACCCTCCTCTCCAACCTGTCACAATCACACCCCACCTTCATCTACCTATCACATTCCCAGCTATCTTCCCCCCAGCTCCATCCCGTACTATTTATCTCTCAGCCCTCTTGGGCAACCCCCCACCCTATTCCAGATGAAGGGCTTATGCTTGAAACATCGACTCTCCTGCTCCTTGGATGCTGCCTGACCAGCTGTGCTTTTCCAGCACCACATGCTTCAACTCTAATGTCCAGCGTCTGCAGTCCTCACTTTCTCCTAGTCGGTTATAAACGTACTGTGAAGCCTTTTCCCAGGATGCGCACATTGAAGAAGTTCTCCTCCTCCTTCTACAAAGACCTCAGTGAGTCTCTCTCTCTCTCTCTCTCTGCACCCTCCAGGTCATCTCCTCTACCCTGCAGCTCTTCAGCCATGTCCTGAAGCAGACTCATTACCACAGACACATCTTCTTCCTCAGTGCCTGCCTACAGAACCGACCAATCCTATGTTGACTCCGGACTACATTCAGACCATTACAATTTGGACCTGACCAGGACAACCACTACCTACAGCAAATCCAAAGTCTCCAGAAACAGTTCTCCCCCTGGATACTTCACTTTACGCTTGCAGCCATGCACCTACAGTCTCTGCAGTCAGCCCTGCTCCAGCTCAGGGCCACACCCTCCCAGACCTGCAAAGGACTATTGCTGTTCTTTATCCTTAGAAGAATCCACACACACAACAAGCACTTTTTCTCCACCATATTGGACATCAAGGAGTGTAAATACACCAAACTTTCATGTACTTAACTACAAACTCAGGATTCCTTAATCATCCCAGAAGCCTCTCCTGGCCTCTGGAACTGCTCAGGTGCCATTAGCCACATGTCCGCTCCAGCCGCCACCACTGCGGCAAATGGTGACGTCACTTCCACCCCCGCTGGCCCACAGACCACAGCCATTGCCGACTACGCTGCCTCCACGATCATCGGTAAGACAACTGCCTTCGTGACTGCTGCAAGATCCACCGCTGCTAAAACCACTGCAAAGTCTATCCGGCATGTCACGTTCACCCCTGTAGTTTCCGCTGCCTTAGTCACTTCTGCCCCCACCGACATCATTCACCGGAACACCACCGATGACTTCACAAACGTCATGTGTTACATCACTTCTGCCCCATGCTTGCCACCAAAGGCATCGCTTCTGCCCTCCTAACATTGAGCTTTTCTTCCGCCACCTTTGCCTCCATGCTTACTTTTTCCATCAGGATTCCCGCCTACCCTCCGAGGACCCCTTTTCCCACATCCAACACACCCCATCCACCTTGACACCCCATGTTGGTGTGTTACCCACCCTCGATCTCTTCATTTCTCACTGCCACCGTGACATTGACTGCCTCAAACTGTTCACCCCCTCACCCACTCCAACCTCTCACATTCGCAAAGCGCAGCCCTCTTTCCACTCCAACCCCAATCTCACTATCAAACCAGCAGGCAAGGGGAGCACAGTGGTCGGTTAGCACACCGCTGCAGCCAGGAGCCAACTCGCAGACACCTCCTCCTACTGCATCCTTGACAATGATCTCACCTCCCATCACCGAACCATCATCTCCCAAATCATTCACAACCTCATCACCTCAGGGGATCTCCTAGCCACAGCCTCCAACCTCAGAGTCTGGGGACCCCACACTACTGGTTCTACCTCCTACCCAAGATCCACATGCCTGACTGCCCGGGTCAACTCATTTTCTTGGCTTGCTCCTGCCCACTGAACTCATCTTTGCATACCTTAACACCGTCCTGTCACCCTTGGTCCAGGATCTCCCCATATATTTTCAGGACACCACTCACGTCCTCCACTTCCTCCATAATTTTCGTTTCCCTGGCACCCAACACCTCATCTTCATCATGGACATCCAGTCCCTGTACACATCCATCCGCCATGGCAAAGGCTTTCAAGCGCTCCACTTCTTTCTCTTCCACCGACCCAACCAGTACCCTTCCATTGACACATTAATTCAATTGGCTGAATTGGTCCTGACCCTCAACAATTTATTTTCAAATCCTCCCACTTCCTCTAGACTACGAGCACCCGCATGGGCTCCAGCTCTGCCTGCATCTTCTTTGGATATATGACCAGTCTGTCTTCTGCAGTTACACCGGCACCATTCCACACCTTTTCCTCTGCTACATCGATGACTGTATCGGCGCCATCTCATGCTTCCATGAGGAGGTTGAACAGTCCAACAACTTCATGGACACCTTTATTCCTGATCCCAAGTTCACCTGGATCATCTCGGACACCTCCCTCGCCTTCCTGGACCTCTCCATCTCCATTTCCAGCAACCAACTCAACACGGACATCTTCTACAAACCCACTAACTCCCCAGGCCGCTTAGACTACATCTTCTCCCACCCTGCCTCCTGTAAAAATGATATCCCTTATTCCCAATGCCTCTGCCTCTGCCACATCTGCTCTCAAGAGAACCAATTCCACCATAGAACATTCCAGACGGTCTCCTTCTTCAAAGACCCGGAACTTCCCCTTCCACGTGGTTGACGATGCTCTCCAGTGCAACTCCTTCACTTCTCGCATCTCTGCCCTCGAACCCCACCCCTCCAATGCAACAAGGACAGAACCCCACAGGTCCTCACCTTCCACCCCACCTACCTCCGGATACATCACATCATCCTTCATCATTTCCACTACCTACAAACAAACCACTGGAGAGACCAATCCTTCCTCCACTCCCTTGTTAAGTCCACACCCCCCCACCAACCCACCCTCCACTCCTGGCACCTTTCCTTGCCGCTGCAAGAGGTGAAAAACCAGTGCCCACACATCCCCCCTCACCTCTGTCCAAGGCCCCAAAAGATCCTTCCACATCCAACAGAGATTTACCTGTACTTCCACACGCGTCATTTCCTGTATTCATTGCTCTCGATGTGGTCCCCTCGATATTGGGGAGACAGGACGCCAACTTGCAGAAAGTTTCATAGAACATTTCTAGGACACACACACTAAACAACCCCACCGCCCTGTGGCCGAACACTTTAACTCCACCTATCACTCTGCTCAGGACATGCAATTCCTGGATCTCCTCCACTACCAAACTCTAGCTACCCAATGCCTGGATGAAGAACGCCTCATCTTCCTCCTTGGGAACCTCCAACCATTCAGGATCAATGTAGATTTCACCAGTTTCCCGATTTCCTCTCCTCCCACCTTATCCCTGATCCGACCCTCCAACTGGGCACCACCCTCTTGAACAGTCCTACCTGTCCATCTTCCTTCCCACCTATCCACTCCATTTTCCTTTCCGACCTATCACCTTCACCTCTATCTTCATCTACCTATCGCATTCCCAGCTACCTTCTCCTTAACTCCACCTTCCTCCCATTTATCTTTCAGCCCCCTTCGGCCACCCCCTCATTCTTGATTGAGAGCTTATGCTTGAAACGTCAACTCTCCTGCTCCCCAGATGCTGCCTGACCGGCTGTGCTTTTCCAGCACCACACTCTTTGACATTGATCTGCAGCATCTAGTCTTTCTCATGGATGATTGTTTGATCATCCTGGCTGAGGCATGCTAATAAAATAGTCAATGTAATACATGTCAGAAAAACAATCCTGTTGTAAAATCTGGCACTGAGAAACTATTTAAAGACAGTAACTATGTGGGTTATATCAGAAATGGCTAAACTGAACCCAAACAAACTCTAAATATCTTTTGGGTGAAGGCTGGGAGAGATTTGCTGAGAACAGTCTGAGTCGAGGTCAAAAATATTAGCTTTACTTTGCAAAGAAATATAGTTACAGATATTTTGGGTGTAGTTAGGATTACCAAGTTTAAGGTGAGAAAATTGTTGTAATGTATCCATTTGAGTCATTCTTAAAAGCCTCATTGTTATATTAATTAATTAATTTTCATGTAAGCAGGTATTTCCTGTGGAAAGTATTTGTAAATCTTTGAGTACAACCTGACAGGCAACTTTTATTATCTCACAGAGTCTTACTCTCCAGGCCTTGAAACTGACAAAGAAGCTTACTAGTGGGTGAAATTATGTGTAATTATATTCAATTATTATGTTTAAGTTATATTGCATTCTCCCGATTAGGTTACACTCCTTTAGGCAACTGCATGAATGCTTGTTTCGGAAGTAAGCACAGTTTTGCAAAAACAATACTGTTAGGCACAGGATTGTCTCACCAACCAGGACTATTAGGCTCTGTGAAGTGTTTGCTGCAACACTACGTTTGTGACTTTGCATTCTCAAGGTATGTTACTGCAGTGGCCCAGTTTGTCACCATCCACAGTTATCTTTTACTCTTACACTTGTTGGTTTGCTAAAAAAAAAGTTTTTTTTTATATTTCTAAATACAGAGGAATCACGATTATCTGAATATCAATTATCTGCGATCTCGAGGTCCCGATAGAAACATTACATCAAAGACGTGTTTCCAACATTGTTCGTGTCTTTTGTTTACAGTGATTAGAGGTGAGCTCAGCTAACTTAAATGCTGCCGAGAACAGTCCTGGACTGATGGGAGCCCAGGCACCGTCGCCAAATGACTGACCTCCTGCCCTCTCTCTCTCCCCCCCATAGACCTTCCTTGGAGTTCCACACAGGGGTGTACTCTAAACCACCCCCCGCCCCCACTTCCCCAGATAATTTCTCCAATATTTTCCTGTACAGGGGAAAGGTGCAGTGTGTGTGTGTGTATACACTATTTGAAGACGCACCCCCAAAAGGCAGCGGCAGCAGCAGCAGCAACAGCAGTCTTGTTGGTGGCCAGTCTGCCTGCCCAGGAGAGGGGGAAGGGAAGACAGGAGGGAGCATGTGAGGGCATGCAGGGGTGTGGTGTTGGACAAGGTTGAGGGTGGATGGGGGTAGGGGGGTAAGGGAGCAGTGGTGGACGGATTTGGGGGGGGCGGATGGGGGCAGTGTTGGACACGGTTGGAGGGCAGGCAGGGTGGAGGCTCATGCGTAGTGTGCTGTTGCTTCATCTCCTGAACGGGGAGCAGATTTAACAGAAAACTCCGAGCCTCAGAGGAAAGGCATTGAATCAATTAACGTAAAAACGATTATGTGAAAGAAATGGTGCTTGCCCATCTCGTTTGGATAATCAAGGTTCCTCTGTATACTTTATTCAAAAAGTAATATCTTTGTATACATACATAGTCACAAAGGCACTTCAGTTCTGTGCAGTAGCATATCAAGGAATCTAACAAACATTGGAGTTTGGCTTGATCCAAACAAATAAAAGACATCGCTTACTTGAACCAGACTATATTTCCATGCATTTGAGGCACCAGGAGGGTCCGATAACTGAACAGACCCCCATTTAACTTCAACCGGAAGACCTCAGACAGTGGTCTTTCCCCACTGCACATTGGCAGCAGCTGCTCCAAGCTTTAGTGCATCCCTCAGCACAAAGTCCTGGATCTTGGAATGTGTCAGTTTGCAACATTTGGTCAGGTTCAACTCCTTATTCTGGAAGATCAATACGTTTCTGTCAGATCAAAGAGTATCTTTCACTGAGTTGATGGTTCTCCAGGCAAAGTACAGTAAATGTTTGTCTCGGTCTGTGTCCTGTGGAATAGAGTGTAGAGCACAGGGTCCTGCATCACATAGCTGCTCGGGTCAAACACTTGATAAAAACTATTGCCAAGCTTCTACCATACTCATGTGAAGGTTAATAATCCTGAGTCAACCTGGGGAGCTACCTTTTTCAACCAAATAAATGTTTTCTATTTAAATCTGGAGAGCAGGAGGGATGGGATATACCTTATGATCAAGGTGTCCAATATGTAAGTCATTCTTGACTGTTCGATTGTACAGTCTCTGAAAGTCTCTGATTACCTGCACTTCCTCAGCACATACGAGCAGCCATGTGGGTGGTGAAAATGAATGTTCTTAAAGCCTTTGCCTGCTTGGATATATGTATGGTTATCCACTTTGGATGTGGATAAATGCATGGTTATCCACTTTGGTGGCAAGAACAGGAAGGCAGACTACTACCTAAATGGAATCAATTTATGTAAAGGGGCAGTACAAAGAGATCTGGATGTTCTTGTACACCAGTCAATGAAGGTAAGCATGCAGGTACAGTAGGTAGTGAAGCGGCTAATAGCATGCTGGCCTTCATAACAAGAGGGATTGAGTATAGAAGCAAAAAGGTTCTTCTGCAGCTGTACAGGGCCCTGGTGAGACCACACCTGGAGTATTGTGTGCAGTTCTGATCTCTAAATTTGAGGAAAGACATTCTGGCTATTGAGGGAGTGCAGCATAGGTTCATGAGGTTAATTCCTGGAATGGCAGGACTACCTTTCACTGAAAGACTGCAACAACTGGGCTTGTATACCCTTGAGTTTAGAAGACTGAGAGGGGATCTGATAGAGACATATAAGATTATTAAAGGTTTGGACACTCTGGAGGCAGGAAACATGTTTCCGCTGATGGGTGACTGTTAAAACAGAGGACACAGCTTAAAAATACGGGGTTGACCATTTAGGACAGAGATGAGGAGAAACTTCTTCACCCAGAGAGTGGTGGCTGTGTGGAATGCTCTGCCCCAGAAGGCAGTGGAGGCCCAGTCTTTGGATTCATTTAAGAAAGAGTTGGATAGAGCTCTCAAGGATAGTGGAATCAAGGGTTATGGAGATAAGGCAGGAACAGGATACTGATTAAGGATGATCAGCCATGATCATTTTGAATGGTGGTGCAGGCTCGAAGGGCAGAATGGCCTACTCCTGCACCTGTTGTCTATTGTCTATTGTTGCATTGTGTTTCAGTTTGGTTCAGATGGAGTAAACTGAGTTTTGTGTGGCAATGCAAAACATTGTATAAGAAACATATTAGGAACTGATTTGTGAGGACAATCTATTATTGTATTAGAAACTTGGGGTGCCCATCATGTCCATACAGACACACTGAAAGAGCAATGTAGCCCATTCAGTCCCTCTGCACATTCTCTGTAGACTTGCAAGTTTTCTTCTTCCACTGCTTATCTAACAAGTCCATGCAAGATGAAAAAATATTACAGGGATTGCTGCCATGCCGCACACACAATTTCAGAGCAATGCAAACTGACCAAATGCCACTCACAGAAGTGACCTCCTTTGCCTCCACACTTGAAACAGCCAGCAACATTCCAGATGTTCCCGAAGGGCAGATCCAGAGGCCGACTTGCAGCATGGTCTGTGGCAGAGTCATGGCAAAGTGAAGCAATAATGATGGGTGATGAACTGGCACCATCTGAAGAGAAACCAAAAATGTACAACTGCCATGTGGAATGAGAAAATGAATTTCTGTTCACAACTGTGAAAGATAGAAAATCTGCCTACAATGTCACCAAAGTATATCAATAAGTAAAACGAAAATTTGGAACAATGCCACACAATGACGCACAGTAAAGTCAAGTATTCGCTTGACCAACAAACTGTGTGCAAAGTAAGTTATTCAGGTGAAGACCATTTTGAAAACTCAATGATCATTTTATTGTAAATTAGCTGCAAAAAGTAAGGCTTGCTCTGAAGCTTCATTTTCCTGGCAAAACACAAGAAATAATTCACAGATGGCAAAGTTAATAAAGATTGTGGCTGGTGCTGATTTATTTCAAAGACTTTAAGAACAAAAACAGAAATAATAACAGCAATCCAAAGCATGTCATTTGGTGTTTCCACAATCGCAAAACAAGTAGAATAATTGTCTGAAGACATCTTTCAGCAACTACAGCAAGACCTAAAGGTCTGTGCAGGTCATTTGCAGTTTGATGAATCCACCAATATAATTGACATAGCCCAACTAATTGTTTTTGTGTGCATGGCTTTTAAGGGCATAACAACTAAAGAAGATCCACCTCTTGCCCCTTAAAGAGGGTGAGGATGTGTAATACAAATTCAAAAGCTACATGCTTGAGAAAAACATACCAATCAAGAAACTGGTTTCCATCACAACAGATTCCATCACAAATACTAACTATTTTTGGCCCAAATACGGGCTATGTTGCATCCATCAAATACCTCCAAATAACCCACCAGCAAGCATTAACAAGTCAAGTTATGGATAAAATGCAAGAACACTTCCTGAATCTGGAGAAAGAACTAGTAAAAATCAAAGATAAGAGATACAGTTCCAACCAGAAAACATATGTGCATACCTGAGAATGTTAGCAGAAGTATAAAAACAGGCAATTTGATGCAATAGAACAAATCATTCTTTTGTCTCAAATCCATATCTTCAAGTCAATATTGATGGGTCAGCTACCAAATTCCATAAAATGTTTGATTTACAAAGCAATGTACTTGCTTTGGAGATAATTACTGTGCAAAGTGATATTGAACTAAAAATCAGATCAAAGGAATAAGTTTAGGAACTCGTGATCAGAAAAACTTCTAAGATCCTGTATTCTTAGTCACACAAACCTCTTTGAGACAGCATTCTCCCAAATGAAGATAACCAAGTATCATACCTAATTCACAACCACTTCTTGAACTGTATACAACTAACAAGCTCAAAGTACAAAACTGGCTTCAAGGCACCAGCACATAATATGCAGATAAATATATCAGACTGACACTTGTTTAGTAGAAGACAAAAATGAATGGTTTTAGCTTTATATAATATTAATATAATCTGCATATTCTATATTTTCTTAGATGTTAGGTTCTATAAATTCTGCACTTAAATTCAAAAAGTGATCCCGTATTTGAAAAAGTTGGAGACCACTGCCTTAGGACATCTCAAAGCACTTTGCAGCCAATAATGTACCTGTGAAGTGTAGTCACTGTTCTACTTCAGAAATATTCCTGGATAATAGAACACTAATTGGCATTTAAGAGATGTTTAATATCATTAAGGGATATGTAAGATCAATGGAATAAAACTATTTCCCCAGTACGACAGTCCAGTAAATGCAGAATAACCTCAAAATTAGAATGAGATTGTTCAAGGTTGATGTCCGAATGTGGAAGAGCCGGTTTTGGACTGGTTTGGACAAAGTTAAAAATCACACAACACCGGGTTATAGTCCAACAGGTTTATGTGTAAGCACTCGTTTTTGGAGCACTGCAAAAGCTAGTGCTTCCAAATAAATGTGTTGGACTCTAACTTGGTTTTGTGTGATTTTTAACTTTACAAAAAAATAATAGTGGAAATCTGGCGCTCTATCTTACTTCGAGCTGAGACTAGATCAGTTGAAAATTTCAAAACTAAGATTGAACAAGTGATGTTAGGCAAGGGTGTGAAAGATTACAGAACACTCTGGGCAGATGGTGTTAGAATACAGTTCAGCCATGATCTAATTTAATGGCAACTCTGGTTTGGAGGGCTGAATGGCTTTAATGCAAATTGAGCAGAGCAAAACCCACAAAAAGCATTGACATAATTGCTCCACATCGAGCAAATGAAGAAGCAGGAACAGATCTGTCTTCTACATCAGCAATATTGAGTAATTGTGAGTAAACTTAAATGCAAATTCCTTTTCACAGAACAACTCCTCCCAGGTGGAAACTGGCTTGTATGTATGTGCCCTAAACTTTTCCCAGTTGGTATCGGCTGCTGTTGCTCACAACTAGAGCATGCATACTTAAATATACTCAAATGATACAGTGTTAGAATATGAATGGATAGAATGGGTTAAAATAACAATTTCTGATACTCTGGTTATTTGTCTTAACTTTCCTTTCTGTCTTGCATGCTGAATCAATTCAAACCAAATCACTTGCTTTTTTCTTTCCATTCACTTGAACCTTTCTATTAAAACTTGTATCATAGGAATTTGGGAAGTAAACCTTTCATTTCATCTTGTTTTGCCTTCCTAATTCTATTATTGTTTCTTATTTCTCCAGTAATCTAAATGATTGGCCGATGATACCTCAGCACATTTTTAATATTACACCCTCTTCCCAGAGCTCCTGTTTTTTTTTCCCTTTTTTTTCACTTTCACTGTTACTCTTAAGGGACCTGCCTCATTTTGGGGTATATAATATGAGTTTGGTATTTAGCTAAGAAACCTGGGTAGTAATGTTGGTGACTGCACTATAAATTTGCTTTGACCTTCTTCTCACTTTATAACCACAGATTAGCATTTTGCAGGATAGTGTCACTAGTTAACAATAAAGGACAAAGTGGTGGGCTGATACCTTCTATTCAGTTGCACTGTAGATACTTGAATGTCTGAGGTAATTTAATTCATGCTGACCTGCAACCTTATGTTCAGTATGGCTCAAGTATGTGCAGCTTCTATGAGCCATTAGAGGAGTTAGTATTCATTAGTTAAATAAATGCACGTCATAAATCCACAAAAATGTTAATGTAAGAAGTAATTAATAACTGACTTTGGAAAGGAAATCTAATTCAAAATCTAAATCTGATCTGTAGGACAAAGCGCTATATTTTCAGATATGTAAGTGCCAGTTATAAAAATAATTACTTAATGTTGCTGTCTTTCAACACAGAGAATATTCTTCCATGCATTTGGCTCTGTTCACTTTACCAGGTAGAGGTAAAATAAGTAGAGATCTTCCAAATAGATTAACAAATGTCGAGGGCAAATGAAAGGAAGTTTTTATCCCCACAGATTTCTGTAAAGTATGCTAATCTCTGGCTCTGGGGTATGCTAAGCTTAGAAATAAAAGGAGGTCAAGAGAACTGATGTTTAAAATGTAATCTTGAGAAACAGAATTCCAGGTAAGACAAACAAAAACTAGGATTTGGATTCTTGAATGTCTGCTAAAGTGAGTCATCTGTGGAGACTGCCTGTAACCTGTGATGGAAAGGGAATGACCTATTAGCTTCTATAATCCATGAAAGTGCTTTCAGAGTTTTAGATACCTGCCAGCAATTCTCTAAAGACAACCTCAGGCTTTTTTCTATCAATTTCATGCATGCACGTTAAGTTGGACATGAAAGTATTGATTATGAATGTTGCAGTTCAGAAGACAGTATCTTAGACCAAATGGAAGGTTGTGTTTAGATTTTAAAAAAGGGAACAATGCCTTCAAAGGATTTCAAAGGTATCCACCCTCAAGTAAGCTTTCAATGGGCAACAGAGGGACTAAAATCTGAAAATAATGAAAATCAATGTAATCTGATTTCACAGCTGTCATAGTTTGACAAAAATATTATTTTGAAACATTGGCTGATAAAGTAAAAATTAATTATTTTAAAGTATTTCCAATAGCCACTAATGAATCATACACTCTGGGTTAGAAAAAGGATTCAGAATTTCCACTTAGTAGCTCAAGGTCAGAAAACAGTCATTACCAGAAACTCCCTCCGCCAGGTAACACACGTCCACACTCCCCAACTGGAAGGGGACCAATATCCTGATCTGGTGAGGAGATTTGCCAGTGCTTTTTGGGAGCCTTTAAACTAATGCAGAGAGGGTTGCGGGATCCTAAGCAGCAGTGAGAATAGAGAGAAGGCTGACGATAGTTTGGATGTTAAAGAGAGCAAATTAATTAAACAAGGCAGACAAATGCGAATCAGAAGAATTTAACTGCATTTATTTCACTGCAAGGGGTCTGATAAGTAAGAAGGATGAAATCAGGGCATGTATGGGAACATGAGACTGGTATATCATAGCTATGAAAGAAACATGGCTCAGGAAGAAACAGGACTGTCAGCTGGATGTTTTGGGGTTTAGATGTTTAGGAAGGATAGAAAGGGAGGCAAGAGTAGAGGGCATTTTTGGCATTCTGGCATTTTTGAATACGGAAATCATTACTGCTGCACTTAGGAAGAATATTTATGGTGGTTTGTCCAGTGAAGCTATATGGCTGGAACTCAGAAATAAGAAGGGAATGATGTGTTGTAACTATTGCCCCCTTTCCCCCCCATAGCCAATGGGAAATTGAGGAGCAAATATATAAAGATATCAGATATTTGTAAGAATAATACGGTTGTACTAGTAAGGGATTTTAGCTTTCCACATATAGAATGAGACTGTCAGAGTGTTGAGGATTTTGACGGGGAGAAATTTGTTAAATGTGTTCAAGAAAATGTTCTTTATCAATATGTTGATTTATCTATTCGAGAATGAGCAAAACCTGACGGTGTCTTGAGAAGGTTCATTTCCAGATGTTTTGTTACCCTACTAGGTAACATCTTCAGTGGGCCTCAGGCGAAGCAATGCTGAACATTCCTGCTTTCTATTTATATGTTTGGGTTTCTTTGGATTTGTGATGTCATTTCCTGTGGTGATGTTATTTCCTTGGTGAAGTCACTTCCTGTTCCTTTTCTCAGGGGGTGGTAGATGGGGTGTAACTCAATGTGTTTGTTGATAGAGTTCCGGTTGAAATGCCATGCTTCTAGGAATTCACGTGATTGTCTTTGTTTGGCTTGTCCTAGAATGGATGTGTTGTCCAAGTCGAAATACTGTCCTTCCTCATCTGTATGTAAGGATACTAGTGAGAGAGGGTCATGTCTTTTTGTGGCTAGTTGGTGTTCATGCATCCTGGTGGCTAGTTTTCTGCCTGTAACAAACACTACATTGGACAACTGACAACGACTGCACTGAAACCATCAATGATTCTGCAATGTTTACAATAAACAAACTATGTTACAAAGACAGTAACCTCATCACTGACCTATTGTATTACAAAATGTATAAAAGTATCTTGTCATGTGCTCTGGGTTGAGAGAGGACTCGCAGCTGACCACTGTGCTGTTGGTGTCTTTCTCTCCCCGGAGCTCTGGTATTTCTTTGTACAATAAACTCTGTCACTGAACCCTGACTCTGACTCCGAGGCTGATGATTTTCCCCACAAACAATGTGCCAATTTAAATTTAATGTGGGCAGTTCAGATTTCTCAAAGCTCAGGAAATCTGGCCACTAAATGGAGATCCACATCAAGCGTTATACAAAGTTATATCTCACTCCAATTAAAAATGTAGTTGATTAACAGATAATATAACAGTAAGGAGTCAATCACAGGGTTACCTTAAGTCATAAAAGAGTAAGTCGATTACATCCCAATACTCAGAAACACAATAAAGACACGGTGTCAAAGATCCAAACTTCAGATACGAGTGCACACATGCAAAAGTTAGAAGAGGATATTGTCCAGTCAAATATAATGTAATATACAGATTGGGAGTGGGAACAGTTGGTAGTGGTAGGGACAATTGGGAGATACCTTGGTTTCATTGGTAAAATATTTATTTTAACTCATACAGGTTTTTGTTTAATCCAAGTTGTTTTCGTGTAACTGGGTCAAACTATCTGGGTCAGTTGATGCCTGTCACCATTTTACCAACCTGTTTTTGTCTCTTTTTAGAACCATTTCAGTCCATGAAAGTCCCAGGTAATTGGCCAATGGAATTCAAATGTCATTCATCCATAACGTATCTCATTGTGGCATAACTGAAAAGCATAGTTTCATGTTCTTCATCGTTCAGTTTCATCTGTCATGTGCCCACGCATTTTATCAGACTCCATCTCTCCTGCATTCAATTGCTATCCTTCTTGTTTGCTATGCGTTTGAGGACTTGAAAGCTTTAAAATAATGCCCTGTGAACTCAACACGAAATTATCAATAAATATCAAAAAGAATGATGGTCTTAGTAACCAATCCCTGGAGAAACCGACTGTATATTTGCCTGTAGTCTAAAAAACAATCATCCACTACTACTGTCTGCTTCCTGTCCCTAAGTTAATTTTACATCCATGCTGCTATCATCCTTTTAATCTCATGAGTTTTAGTTTATCAAACAAGTCTGTTATGTGATATTTTGTTCCACCCCATTTTAAAACTCAATCTTTCAATATAAACTACACAACCGCTGCCAACCCTTCATCAAAGAATTCAATTAAGTTAGTTAAACATCATTTGCCTTAACCAGTCTATGCTGACTTTAATTTATAATTCCATACATTCCTAAATTTCAATTAAATTTATCTCAAATTATTTACTCAATTTTAAAATCTTCCCATTACCTAAGTTAGGATGATTAGCCAGTCATTACCAAGTTTACCCCATTCTCTCTTTTCAAACAATGATATAGGATTTGCAATCCACAGCGCTCTGGCATTTCTTCTACATCTAAGAAGCATTAGAAGATTGTGGCCAAAGTCATGAAATTGCAAAATGATCTGTGACTTAAGGAGGGTAAGCATTCCAACAGGTTGATGTTTTTACTTTGAGAACTACCATCCTTCTAACCATTGTATATTGTCTTTATCTACTTTTATATTCTTTAATAATGTGACTGCTACATTGGCAGCATCCCCTTCTCTATTGAAGGAAAGTGCAAACAACTGACATCTCAGCGAACAAAATCTTTTTGATTCTAAATTAGTCATACCTTTGTGTTGACTGCTCCACTTATAAAAAAGAAATTATTTTGGTATTCTTTTTATATTCACTACTTTACTATTCATATCCTTTCTTTCTGATCCTCTCATTCTGCTTTTAGATGTCTGCACTTTCTCTGTACCATGTGATTCCATATTGAATTGTGAGCCTTGTGATTGTTGGAAACCTCATTTTTTTAGAATTTAATTTTAACACTAACATCTCAAGATATGCAGGGACTCTAGGTTTGACATTTTCTTTAACCTCGCTTATGGAATATATCTATTCTCCACCTCTAACCCTCACCTCTTTGAATGCCTCATATTTTTGAGTTACTGTTTTGCTTCTCAATTTCTGATTCCAATAGTGCCAGATTCTTTTTCAACTCAATAAAGATATTCCTCCATGAATTAGTATTTTGATGCTTAGTTGTACCTCGTCTTTTTTCTATAACTATTCTAAATTTAATGATACTATAATGACTATTCTCTAAATTTCGTCAAACTGAAATGAGCTCCATTTGCTACACTTCAATCCCCAAACCAGACCCAATGCTACTATGTCTTTAATATATTGCTTAAGAAACTACTGATCAAGAAATCCGCCATCTTTTTGCTCTTTACAATGTTGTTATTCCGGTCTGCATTGGAATAACTGAACTTCCCCCATTAGTACTTCACTGAAATTCTTGCAGTTTTCTGTAAATTGCTAATAAATTTGTGCCACTGGCTCCTTCCTACTATTTGGTGACCAAACATATAGGATTCACTTAGTAGAGCAATAACTTCTCTATTGTTACTTAAGTCGAAGCAATGACTCTGGGCAGAAATATCCCAGCTTGACAGGTATGCCAAACGGTGAGTTGGTTGAGAAAATAAAGTGAGAATAGGAAAATTAGATTCTTGACATTGAGAAGAAAAAGGTTAATTTGCTACCCAAGGTTTTAACAGCTGAATGAGACTTTTGCTAGTGAACAATTAGGGCTGCATGCATTAACATTTCATTATTCCAAATAGTGAAAAGAAATTAGATGCCAACTATCCCTGAAATAGAAGTCTGAGTGGGTGCCTGGCAGTTGCATCTTCCCTTGATCTCCACCTAAGCCAACATTCCCAAAGTCCTTGGGGCATGCTCCATTCACAGTGGCTGCCATCCATCCACAAAAGGTTGACATTGGCAAAGCACCAGTTTCACCACTCCTCAAGGTACATCATGGACTCACTTGCATACAGTTCACACTGCAAAGCTGCTGCTGCTCTTTGCTCACAAGGACAGGTACGCATCTCATACATTGGAACAAGACATATCTCAAGGTTACGTTCTCTCTTAGAACTCACTCATTTTGTGCCTAATTGTTTGCTCATAGCATCTCTGCCTTACCTTGCCTTTTTGAGCATTCCTCCTTCATTCAGAAGGTACAATGCTTTTATCTAGCCACTACTATGGTGGGCAGGTTGTGGAAAACAATTGAGAACTGGTCAAGATGCTGGGATGCAGAGTGGATGATAATTGTAAAGGGGGAGGCTGGAAGAATAGCAGCAGTCTTCTGAGAAAAAAAAAGATGAGGACATTGAACAGGAAAAACATTGTCTTCAGCATGAAAGAGTGGTGCAGTCTTAGGTACAATAAACCAGACAGGATTTAAGTGACATCCACTTTAAACTGATCTGATTTGGAAATCATTTGTTGACAATTGTTGTCGATTGAGATAGAAATAGCCCATATATTCCCAGAAGTAAACTGAGATTTTTATTTGTTTATTTGTTTTACCTGTTACTTAATAAAATGTAATGATAGCAATTTGAAGGCTTTACAACATGTGGATCTTCCCACATTCAACAATGACAAGATGTTACACTAAGAAGGAGAAAGTGAGGACTGCAGATGCTGGAGACCAGAGTTGAAAAATTAGATTAGATTAGATTACTTACAGTGTGGAAACAGGCCCTTCGGCCTAACAAGTCCACACCGACCCGCCGAAGCGTAACCCACCCTGACCCATTCCCCTACATTTACCCCTTCACCGAACACTACGGGCAATTTAGCATGGCCAATTCACCTGACCTGCACATTTTTGGACTGTGGGAGGAAACCGGAGCACCCGGAGGAAACCCACGCAGACACGGGGAGAATGTGCAAACTCCACACAGTCAGTCGCCTGAGGCGGGAATCGAACCTGGGTCTCTGGCGCTGAAGAAGGGCTTATGCCCGAAACGTCGATTCTCCTGCTCCTTGGATGCTGCCTAGCCTGCTGTGTTTTTCGAGCACCACATTTTTCAACTCTGTTACACTATGAAGAATAGTATAGATCATAGAACATGGAACAGGCCCTTTGGCCCTCAATATTGTGCCAGCCTTTTATCCTACTCTAAGATCAGACTAACCTACATATCCTTCACTGTCCTATCTTCCATGTGCCTACCCAACAGTCACTTAAATGTCCCTAATGTATCTGACTCAACTACCACTACCATTAGTGCATTCCATGCACCCAACACTCTCTGTGTAAAGAACCTACTTCTGACAACTCCCCTAAAACTTTCTCCAATTGACCTTAAAATTATGCCCCCTGCCATGAGAAAAAGTCTCTGGCTATCCACTCTGTCTGTGTCTCTCAATATCTTATACACCTCTATCAAGTCATCTCTCATACTTTTTTGCTCCAGTGAGAAAAGCCCTAGCTCCCTTAGGGAAAGAATAATTGAGTTAAGAAGAAGTCATCTCTGTAGCTTCATTCTTGTAGCTGCAGCTACGATGACAGTTGATCAAGCTGTTGATGATTTAAAGTGCCAACATATTTATGCGTTTGATAGTGTATTTACAATGAGGTTTCAACTATGCCAACCTGGGTGCCCTCAGAAGTTTTCTATTATTGTTTCATTTCCAATATGTCTAATGTGAAGTGCTACTTCTAGCTGACCTGATTTAAAGTTGACATCGTCGGCTGGAAATCAAGAAAGTCTCAAATGTGCCAAGTACGTCTGCCACTGGTGAGTGCAAAATAACATAAGAGTCTCACTGTAGGAGGCTGATGGGTACTTTAAAAGTGAGCAGAGGAGAATTCCATGAATAATGTACTCATGTGTGATGAGATGAAATGAAAGGATCTATGAAACTCTGTGAAATTGACAAGTAAGTTAGTTTTGGGGAATTTTAGTCTTCTATCTTTAACCCTTCAATCATCTTTCTCTAATGCTATAATGTTTCTTTGATTGATACACTGCCACTCCTTTTCCTCGTTTCCTATATTTCCTAGCTACATTAGGTTCCCAGTCCTGCCCTCCATTGAGCCATACTGTTGTATTTTATGATAGTTCCACAATGACATGTTCCTGAAGCTTCCAAACCTTTCTTAGCATGCTCTCTGTGTTTCTATATACTCCAAATTCATTTTGGTGTACAATCTGATTATGGAAGACTTCATTTACTGAATAGAGTTATTATATTGCATGTTGGGTAGATAATCAAGTTCAAAGTTACAACATAAAGTTATAAAACAGCACAAGGCTCATCAAAGTACATTTGGAGAGGGCAAAACAGAACAATGTAGAACATAAGTAGATACATTCTGAGTTGTCTACAAGAAATAACGAGCAAGGATGTTGTTATGAATGGCTTAAATAAAAAAGTCGATACTGAAAAAATAAAACCAAGTGCTTTCATTTTTAGATTAACATTTTCTTTACAGGTAAGTCCTCAGTTTTAAAGTTATGAATATGTTCCTAAAGATCACAACTTTAAGTGGACCACATTTTTCCATTAAAACCAACATAATTCTATACACAGAAAAAGAGTTGAAAATATTAAATTGTCTAAGTTGAAATATTAGATGGGTAAATGAACTATCTTACAAAACAAAAAAAAAGACTTGAATATATTCGTTTTCTACAAATAGTAGATCCCACTCATACTGATCCTGCTCACCACACATCTCACTTCCTTCACCCACCTGATCACAGTGAATTCTTCCGCTCACCATTGCTGTTATTCACAGTATCTGTTTTATCACCCTCAGTCTCTTACCAAACCTCCTGTTCATTGGTTCCCTCTCCTGTACCATCATTATGAATGAGGTCTCTGGAGATGAGAGAGAGGAGGGCATTCGACTTGCAGGAGGTTAAAAATCACACAACACCAAGATACGGTCCAAAACCAGCGCCTCCAAATCATGACTTGCAGGAGTTAAGTTGTCTTCAGGTGGATTTGTGAGTTTCACCCTTTTTGATTAGAAGTTTCCCATTTCTCCCTTGACTGGGCTTTAAAGACTTGTGAAGTGGCTCCTATGCCCATAGTGTGGGCAATGGTGCATTAAGTAAGGTTAGTTTTACCATGGTGGAGAACAGTCATGGTCAGGCCCAATGTCTGAACATAATCACTTCATTAGTGAGTAGATGGTTTCATTGGCAGGATCAGAGATCTGTTACTAAGTCCATTCTGATCAAAAGGGGTAAAACTGATTTCAAACCCACATAAAAAGACCATACTTACTTGAAATTGAACAGCATTGAAACAGGCCCTTCAATCCAACTAGTCAATGCTGACCCAAACTAAACTAGTCTACCTGCCTGCTCTTGGCTTACATCCCTCCAATCATTTCCTATTCATGAACTTATCCAAATGTTTTTTTAAATATTGTAGCTGTACTTGTATCCATCACTTTCTCCAGCAGTTCATTCCAGACACAAACCACTCTCTGTGTGAAAAATTGTCCCTCATGTCCTTTTTAAATCTTCATCCTCTCATCTTAAAAATGTGCCCCCTAGTTTTGAACTCGTCCACCCTCAGGAAAAGACTGCTGTCATTCACCTTACCTATTCCTTCATGATTTTATAAATCTCAATAAGGCCACCGCTCAATCTTCTAGGCTCCAGTGAAAAAAGCCCCAAGCTATCCAGTCTCTCTGTATAACTCAAACCCTCCATTCCCTGCAACATCCTGGTCAATCTCTTCTGAACCTCCTCCAACTTAATAATATCCTTCCTATAACAGGGTAACCAGAAGTGCACACAGTGCTCCAGAAGGGGCCTCACCAACAACCTGTACAACCTCAACATGACATCCTGGCACAGTGGTTAGCATTGCTGCCTCACAGCACCAGGGTCCCAGGTTCGATTCCAGCCTCAGGCGATTGTCTGTGTGGAGTTTGCACATTCTCCCCGTGTCTGCGTAGGTTTCCTCTGGGTGCCCTAGTTTCCTCCCACAGTCCAAAGATGTGCAGATCAAGTGAATTGGCCATGCTAAATTTCCCATAGTACTAATTGCATTAGACAGAGAGAAATGGATCTGGGTGGGTTACTCTTCGGAGGGTCAGTGTGGACTGATTGGGCTGAAGGACCTGTTTCCGCACTGTAGGGAATCTAATCTAACCTCAAGGATCTGAGCAATGAAAGCTGGCATGCTAAATGCCTTCTTAACCGTACTGTCTACCTGTGATGCAAATTTCAAAGAATTATGTACCGAAATCCCTAGGTCTGCAGTTCTACAACACCACGCTGGGCACTACCATTTAATGGGAGAAAGTGAGAACTGCAGATGCTGGAGATCAGAGCTGAAAATGTGTTGCTGGAAAAGCGCAGCAGGTCAGGCAGCATCCAAGGAGCAGGAGAATCGACGTTTCGGGCATGAGCCCTTCTTCAGGAAAGGGCTGAAGAAGGGCTTCTGCCCGAAACGTCGATTCTCCTGCTCCTTGGATGCTGCCTGACCTGATGCGCTTTTCCAGCAACACATTTTCAACTACCATTTACTGTACAAGTTCTGCCGTTGTTCGCTTTACCAAGATGCATTAACTCACATTTATCCAAATTAAACTCCATCTGCCACTTCTTAGCACATTGATCCAATTGGTCAAGATCTCTTTGTAATCTTAGATCATCTACTTCACTGTCCACTATACTACCAAATGTTGATGTCATCTCCAAATGTATTAACTATGCTTCCTTTATTCTCAAAGTTGAATTTTCTCCTGCCTGTTGCACATCTCCAGAACTCTTCAGGAGAGAGAAGCAGTAGATAGGAGAGTCTCAGAGCAATGATTGTTGCGAGGGTGAGCAGAAGAGACCAGAAAGCAGAGTGGGCTAGAGAGTGGGAGGGGCCAAAACTTAAATGGTCAGCAGAGAGATAATGGCCTTGAAAATGGGACAAATAGCAGTGATTGAGACACCCTATGTCAGCCCAGGAGGAAAATGGCATTAAAATAAATCTTGCAACGATAAACAACAATACAGACTATATTAATAGATCAATATGAAAGTGTTAAATTGAAGTGGAATGCAAGAAATCAAACTTAGAAAGGAATGTCAATTTAAACAGCATTGGAAGAGGATGCTGAAAGCCTATGTCACGCTTAACACCGTGATGCAGCAGGAACTGTTAACTGTCAATCTTAGCTTGTTGATTAAACTCCTATCAGGAAGATAGACTCTGATTGGTCAGGGTGCTGCCATGGTGAATGCAGTAGGCATTAGCAAGTTTCATGATTTCTTCTCAATGAAAAGGGTGCAAACATGTGCAACTTCCTTTCACCTACAAAACGTAGAATCCTTTTTTATAAATGTGGTACTCAGCAAGATGAGAGTTGGGAGTTCAAGGGCTTAAAAGATAATTTATTTAACACTAACCACTTTCAGGTTAAGAAAACTGTAAAATGAATTTATCCTTAACTTCAGTACATGATCCATTTACTGCTTTCTTCAATGAAATTTCCAGTTAGTTTTAGTTTAATGTCATGTGCCGAACCCTCAGATTTCAACTGCACGTATTAATTTTATAAAATCCTTCAGGAAAGCCGTTGTGTTTATTGGATTAATGTGCAATGTCTTGTATATGTATGAATTGTTCAGTCTCAATAAAAAGGTTTTACTGTTGGTTAAGTCTTAGTAACATTTCTTCTCTCTATGTTATTGTTCTTTTCCAGGGCTAAGATTGTTCGAAGTTTTCCTGGTAAATTGCATGAGTATTTGACTGATTTGTCAGACTCATGAATAGTTTTACTGAGGACTTGTCCTAATTCAGTTTTTTAGTTCGAGGGAATAAATAAACAATTGTTCTTCAGAATATTACATGAGAACAGAGAAGCATATCATCATTAGAATCCCTACAGTGTGCAAACAGGCGATTTGGTCCAACAAGTCCAAACAAACCTCCCAAAGAGTAACCCACCCAACCCATTCCCATACCACTCTACATTTCCCCTGACTAATGCACCTAACTTACACATCCTTGAGCATTATGGCCAATTTACCAAACCAGCCCATCTTTGGACTGTGAGAGGAAACCGGAGCACCCGGAGGAAACCCATGCACACACAGGGAGAATGTGTCAGCCAAGGCTGAAATCGAACCCGGGTCCCTGGCACTGTGAGGCAGCAGTGTTAGCCACTGAACCACCATGCATTTCATAACTCAATTTATTTGAAATGGTATTATTCATAACTTTGCTGGGCATAACCACAATGAATTCTGTGCTATCCTGCTGTGAAGGTTCCTGCTATTGAAAAGGGCCAAAGATTATTGTTTTTTTTTCCTTGTTTAGTTTTGCTCTCAGGCATCTTTTGCCTTCCAAACGCATGTCTAAAATGTGCTGTTTGATTACGTTGTCTCCATGGCAAAGTTAGGATATTGAGTTGGATGTGGAATATTGTCATAGATGTAATAGTATGCTTTATCTAAGAAATCAACAATAAGCTTTTTATATCTGAAACTGGATTTGTAGATTAATCTCAATATTATTAATATTGTCATTGTTATTCATTTCCATTGAAATTTTCCAATTAGTTGGTAAATTTGGACTATACCTGGATCAGGTTCTTTACTAAATGGCAATAATATATTTGACTGTTATGATTAGATTACTTACAGTGTGGAAACAGACCCTTTGCCCAACAAGTCCACACCGACCCTCCGAAGAGCAACCCACCCAGACCCATTCTCTACATTTACCCCTTCACCGAGCACTACGGGCAATTTAGCATGGCCAATTCACCTAACCTGCACATTTTTGGACTGTGGGAGGAAACTGGAGCATCTGGAGGAAACCCACGCAGACACAGGGAGAATGCGCAAACTCCACACAGTCAGTTGTCTGAGGCGGGAATTGAACCCGGGTCTCTGGTGCTGTGAGGCTAATCACTGTGCCCATAGTTCAATATTAGTTATGCATGAATCCTTATTTAATTTACTGGTGGCAAGAATGAAGAGTTCTATTAGTCTGAGGTGAATGTGATAGAGTCATAGAGCCATAGAGGTGTACAGCATGGAAACAAACCCTTTGATCCAACTTATCCATGCTGACCAGATATCCTCACCTCATCTAGTCCCATTTGCCAGAACTTGTCCATAGCCCTCCAAATCCTTCTAGATGCCTTTTAAATGTTGTAATTGTACCAGCCTCTACCACTTCCTCTGCAGCTCATTCCATACATGCACCACCCTCTGCGTGAAAACGTTGCCCCTTAGGTCCCTTTTATATCTTTCCCCTAAGCTTATGTCCTCTAATTCTGAACTCCCCACCCCAGGGAAAATACCTTGTTTATTTATCCTATCCATGCCTCTCATGATTTTATAAATCTCCAAAAGGTCACCCTTCAGCCTCCTATGCTCCAGGGAAACAGCCCCAGCCTATCCAACCTCTCCCTATAGCTCAAATCCTCCAACCCTGGCAACATCCTTGTAAATCTTTTCAGAATCCTTTCAAGTTTCACAACATCCTTCCAATAGGAAGGGGATCAGAATTGCATGCAATATTCCAAAAGTGGCCTAACCAATGTCCTGTACAGCCGTAACATGACCTCCCAACTCCATCACTCACTGAAAGAACTACTTTAAGTGTGAAAAAGTCCAATCAAATTTCAACTTGATACAGCATTGTAGTTTTGCAATGACTGATGTATAGGGTTGGATCTTTCTGCAGCTTTCACCAAGTTCATTTACAGAACTTAACAGCTATCGTTGAGCAATCAGTTATAACTTTGTGACACTCAGCAGGTGTGGAGTTTTTCTATCAGAACTTGACCTATTTTCATTCTAAACTGGTATATGCTGGCATGCTTTAATTTTTCAATGGAGTAGAATTTCAGAAGGAATTTTTTTTTCCCATTTGCTGTGCATAGAAACATGGTAAATCATTTTTTACTCTGTTGCAAAGACTGAACAATGTTTCTCAAGTTAGTTAGTGGCTTGAAACCTACAAGAATATATTCTTAACTTCAATACCTGAACCATGAGGCTGATAAGACATGATTAAATATTGGAAACACCTATCATTAAATAAGAAACATATTCCATTTATTAACATCCATTCATTTGAATTTACCTTTCTATGTACAGATATAATTTTTTTAATGTCGATTTAAATATATTTTTTTCACCATTCCCTGTAATTGATTCACCTTTTGGGGGACTCAAAGATTTACAGGAAACATGCAACAATGTTTATGATAATAACATATACCTTTAGGTGATTGTAAAGTATAGTAGTATAGGTTTGGTATCCTTTCTATTTCCTATTTCCCTGTAGAGGAAGTGCCCTGGACTCCTTAGTGCTTCTCCCAGAATTTCAGGAGAGATTTGCGTAATCACTAGGTAGTCAAACAAAAGTCAATGCTCACATCTTGCTACTTTACAATGGAACACTTGAGTTCCATGATTATGTAGCAGACGACTTTTAATACTTTCAATTACTTCAGAACCACATGACATATAACCAAATATAACATGCCTCAACATTAGCTCAATGTTAATATCGTAAATTTAAGTATATAATTACATTTAAATCTATTCCATCTTTCCCACTATTGTGTCTTTCCCCAGGTCTCTATATTTATAAATTTAGGTTTCACTACCGTCCAAGAACACATTGTCTTCAGACTTGGAAGAATAATGGTTTTCTGGATGGCAGACCACTGACTTTGATTCTCTTTCTGACAGTTTGAAGTCTGTCAGACTCTTTAAACTAGAGGACCTTTAATTTATTGGGGTTTTTCTTCACAGAAGAAATCTTCCTTGCTGAAATAAATAATTTCATCTCAGCAATATCCTGAATCTCCAAACAGAAAATTTTGTCCTAGCAGTATTTTGAATTGTTGGACATTGGTCATTTGTTGTCAGTGGAGAATTCCAGAGTATTGTATACATCACATCTTCAATCTGTGTCAACACATTTTATTCTCAATTTTATTCTCAAGGCAACTGTACTTCGTGCTGAAGCATGTAAACATTTTACTTCAACTTGAATGATTTGGACTCTCCTTCACCTTCAGCGATTGCATTATTGGTGAAATCCACAAGTTCACTTCTCAGTTCTGCTATTTATGGGTTGTTTCTTGCATGACATGATCTTTGATACAGTTAGTAAGGATTATCTCTAGGATGATAAGGAAGTCAAATATTCTGCCTGATCTTGCCTTTTCACAGTCACCTCAGCTTCTACCTTCAGACTTGAATTAATTCATTCGCTTTGTTCACTAAGCAATGTTGTGTTCTGAGTTGTATCAGTTACAGATTCAACTGGCACAAGTGGGTTATGCTTTTTGCTGGCCAGTTCATTATTCGTTTTTCCCAGCATTCCTTGCTGGCTCTTGCAACAAGGATTGGTGCAGCAATAGGAAGCATTGAGAAAGTGGGGAGGATGCAGAGGCCTGGACAGGCTTAGAAGAATGGGCAAAGAAGTGGCAGATGGAATACAATGTTAGACACTGTGAGGTTATGCTCTTTGGTATGAAGAATAAAGGCATAGACTATTTCCTAAATGGGGAAATCTGAAGCACAAAGGGACTTAGAAATTCTAGTTCAGAATTTTCTTAAGCTTAACATGTAGGTTCAATTGATGTAGGCTCAATTGGCAATTAAGAAGACAAATGCAATGTTAGCATTTCAAGAGGACTAGAATACACAAGCAAGGATGTATTGCTGAGGCTGTACAAAGCTCTAGTTATACCACATTTGGAATATTGTTAACCCCTTTTGGGCCCTGTATCTAAGGGAGAATGTGTTGGCTTTGGATGGGTTCCTGAGGAGGTTTACAAGAATGATCTGAGGGATGAGAGATTTGTCATATTAGGAGCTGTTAAGGACTCTGGGTCTATACTCGATGGAGTTTAGGAAGATGAGGGGGATCTCATTTAAACCTACAGAATACTGAGAAGCCGGGATAGAATAGACATAGAGAAGATGTTTCTACTAGTAGGTGAGACTAGGACCCAAGCGCACAGCCTCAGAGTGAAGGGATGACTGTTTAGAACTGAGATGAGGAGGAATTTCTTCAGCCTGAGGCTGGTGAATCTATGGAACTCGTTGCCACAAAAAACTGTGCATTTACGACAGCGATAGCTAGGTTCTTAACTAATAAGGAGATCAAAGGTTACAGGGAGAAGGCAGGAGAATGGGGTTGAAAAAACAACAGCTTTGATTGAATGGTGGAGCAGAGTTAATGGGTCAAATGGCCTATATTTTTTCCTGTATCTTATGATTTAACCTGAGTGCTTTTCCATGTTGATAGTTGTGGAGAACATATGTACTAATCCAGTGCAGTCACAGGCTCGCATCTCATTGACAGTATGAAACAAATTTCTTGTGTTGTTATAGCTAATTTCAAGGGGTTCTGGTTTTTTTTGTTTAGGTTCTGTCATGTGCCAAGGGAGCATGATGAAAACTTCTCTCAGCTGTACCTGAGCAGTTGTTTTAGAGTATTTAGATGGTAACATTCAATTTTGCCCTGCAGTAGTGGTGGGGCTTATTGCAAGGTCATTGGAGATAATTCAGGAAGACTGAAAAGCAGACTCAGAGTGAAGAGACTGTGAACACAAGAAAGTAGGATCATTGATTAGAATAGGAACAGTTGTTGAGGCAGTCTTTTTTGGAATGGCTCTTGAGAGTGAGTGTCAAGGTCGTATCAGAAAAAGTGATGAATTGTAATCACTTGTGACCTTCAATAAACATTAATACCTTTTACGTTGGTCACGTCTGAGGGAGTTACTGAGAAATCTGTTAGATCTGTCTTGATTTCATTTGATATGTGATATGTGATACGTGATGCATTGTGTTGGATTATAGGATATTACCCACATTTGCTGCATGTTAATTCTCATCATTAGAAATTTGTTGTACATACATTATAAATTGTATTATTATTATAACTTCTTTGGTAGCTTTTTGTGAAAACCATGGAATGTTGTGGCTTTATTCTATTAGTAAGTCTGCTGGATCTCATCTCAATCTCACCTGTTATCCATTTTAAACATAAATATTACTGGTCCCTAAAAGGATCATGAATGTTGACTGCTCAACTGTGCCACCTACCTGCCCTCAGAATCTGGTCTTTGTTGGTTCCTTCTCACTATGTGTATTGTGAAGGGCTATTGATGGCTGACAGCAATTGACTTGTTGCCCAATTGGGCTTTAAATATGTCACAGATGACACAAAGCCCAGAAGGTCCTGGCAATGGTGAGTACTTCCACTGTTGATGTGCATACAAAAACGTAAGCACAGTGCCATAGATGCATGGTGCAAACACAACAGGATGAGGATGGGTTAACTTTCTAAGCTCATTGAGAGAAACAGTCCATGGAACACCTCAGAATTAACACGGAGTTGAGCATTGGCTCGAGAATTTTGGAGACATTTTAGCTCTCACTCTCAAGAGTTTCTAAGCTCTTCTGTCAACAAGTCCATGAGACAAATCAAAGTGAGTGGTGCTTATAGCATTCCTCAGTATTAGCCCTTTCAGATAACAGCCCCAATGTAACTTTCTTCACTTCTTATTTGAGGAATCCCTAAAATTGCCAATTTGAACCTTTTTCTGCTCATCTTATTGTTAATAAACACCACACCGACTAGGTTAGGGAATGAGACAACACTCATTTCACGTGGTCAGTCCAGTGAACATGGAGAGAGATTTCACTTCATTCAGTTTTTGCTGGATTTAAACCTAAGTCACAGAAGCAAAGCTAATTGCTAATGCAATTATTCCGATCTTCAAAGAAAAATAAAGAAATTACTATCCATCTCAAAATAAGGGGCAAGTTTCTTTTATATTCACGTCTCAAAATTTATATTTATATACAAAACACACATTTACCCAATTTTAAATTTAAACACTTACTCCCACCATACTGCTTATAATTGATATTTGGGACTTAGTCCCTGGCAAGGTCAAATTCCTAACTAATTAGTGAGATTCTTATAAATAAAAGCTCAAAACCTTGTGGCACCAAAGTATCTAGCTTAAAAGAAATTGTGGTATGTCCAATGATGCATTGCCATCCACAGTATGCCCTCTGAGTAGTTTTTTTTCTTCCAAATGTCACTTTTGTTGATATTTTGCCTGAGGTTACATTTTCTATGTTATTACTTCCTCGAGAAAGTGCAACAAATGTAAGATAGTTGCTTGACAACCACTTTGTTACCTGCAAAATGAATCTCTGTGATTTCAAAAGCTCAAGTCTATTATTATAATTGGGAGCCTAACCATTATCCTGTCTGTATTTTATTTATGACTAATCCTGTGACGCCAGCTATTTACTTCATTACTTCTTTGATCCTTGATCTTAGAGCATAATAAAACTTTTAAAGGACAACCCCACTTTAATTACAATAATGGATAAGCTTAAAGGTCATTTACTTTTTTATAGTTATGTTATTTTGCAAATTCAATGAAGCTGCCGAACATATAAGCAAGTTTATCTCGTGGTTAGCTCCCAAACTAGCTTAAAGCTCCACCCAATATACCACAAAGCCACAGAGACCAGAATGTCCGCGATTTCATCTCTGGCCTCGGCTGGATTAACTGACTAATCTCAGAAAGGCAGCAGTTGGGGAGCTGCAACTGATTTCTTACAGACTAGTTATTCTTGATCTTGATCCGGTGCCCTCTGCTGGAGTGTTTACTTGCATCAAAATTACGCAGGACAACATTAGACTTTTACTTGCTGGTGTCTTTTTTTTTGCATGTATAATGCCCACTTGGGTAAGGCATTGATGATTGTTCTCCCCTCAACAAAGAGCAAACTTCTAAGAAGAAGGTGTAAAAATCTCAGACGGAAGTCAGCAATAAAAGACCAGAGTAAATCATCTTCTTTCTTCATAAAGACTTCTAAAAAAGGCAGGGAAATCAAAACTCCCAAAATATTACTTTGTACAAGTTTAAAGATACCATCATTGACTTTGAATATGTTCATGCTTCTCTCTAGCAGTTGACACTTTTTAAATCTGGAACCATTATTATGGTTGAAAATGTGTTGCTGGAAAAGCGCAGCAGGTCAGGCAGCATCCAAGGAGCAGGACAATCGACGTTTCGGGCATGAGCCCTTCTTCAGGAATGTAGAGGAAGGAAGAGAGCTTCTTCAAGGAAGGCATCCTTGCAAGAGGATTCGCAGTAGGTTAAAATCTTCTAGGAGAAAGTGAGGACTGCAGATGCTGGAGATCAGAGCTGAAAATGTGTTGCTGGAAAAGCGCAGCAGGTCAGGCAGCATCCAAGGAACAGGAGAATCGACGTTTCGGGCATGAGCCCTTCTTCAGGAATGTAGAGGGAGGAAGAGAGCTGATTCCTGAAGAAGGGCTCATGCCCGAAACGTCGATTCTCCTGCTCCTTGGATGCTGCCTGACCTGCTGCGCTTTTCCAGCAATACATTTTCAGCTCTGATCTCCAGCATCTGTAGTCCTCACTTTCTCCTACCATTATTATGGTGCCTTGCACTCAGACTTTACAAAATATAGTGAGAATGTTTCCTTTGATGTAAATCAGATAATATCCTAACTTGTTATAGCAATACGCAGAAACAAGTACTAATCAACATATTTTATATCTCACAATTTCTGTTTATTGTGCAGTCAAATATCAGAAATTGTGTACACTTACTTATGAGTGCCAGTCACAAATTATCAGATTTCTTGAGTAAATGGGATTGAATCACATATTAGTGATTCAATGCGTAATAGTATCATTACAAGAAAAAAACATTATACTAGCTTTTTAGGTTCCAGATTGACTACATTAGATAAAACTACATACAAGGAAAGCAACTTCAAAAGTTCCATTAGATTATCGAAAACCTGGACATGCTCATTTGTACTTAAATAATACAGATGACCGATCAAATGGCATTTCCAACTTGTATGTCATCAAAGACGATAAGAGGTTTTCTAATATTTTAGTCTTTTGAAAATAGTTCAGTAGTTTATTCAATCATTGTTATTCGTAACTTTAAAGTTCTAAAAATAAATTCACTATATATCAATGGAGAAAGCTTACTTCTGTGAAGGATCCAAGTCTCAGTAAATTAGCACATGAATCAAAATAATACTGTGGTACTTCAGACTGCCGCAAATAAGCTGAGCAGTCCATCTGTCAAAAAGCTCTAAAGAGAACTGACTCATGAAATTGACTGTACAGAGGAGGTACCCAGTGGAGTCAAGAGATTCATGGCAGACTAACCTGTCCCAACCTGACTGAGGACTATTTTATTTAATACTGTGATAAAACAAAGTCATGGTATTGTTCAACTTATTCAAGCCAACTTTCTGCTCCCAGTTATCTCAAGGTATGACAAAAAAAGTTGGCCAGCAGCACTTGACCTTGATTGATGATATGTCTTTTCTTTCCTGGCTAAATAAAGCTTCCTTTTTATCCCTTTTGTGTTGTTATATTGTGGAAAATGAGGTGATATCTAATAGCTCTTTTCATTGCTGTGTTTTAATCTTATAGAGACTGAATGGAGCAAGACGTTCTCGTTTTCGTCACTGCCATCCTTCCTTTTGTGCAAGATGCAACCATGGCATTTTTGAAGACTTAGCCGTGGCTTAGGTTGCTGATGAATTTGGAGGTTTGAATTCTAGAATATAACTTTTAGATACCACAGAATATGATATTTTTTAAGATAGCAGAATGAGACATTTATCTATAACCTCTTATATATTACCTAATTTTTGGATACAAGTGGAAATTAGTATTAAAAGTATTATATTTTGTTTAGTGTCAGTTTGACATCTACTTGCTCTTAGCAATGAACTCATGGTCTTCTGTTGTTAGTAGGACTGAGAAATTGCAATCTGCTGGCTCTGCCACTTATTTACTTTCCACAAGACTATCTGATCAAACAGCCTTTAAAATTGCTCCTTGGTCCAGCCCTGAATTCATGTTGTTCTCGTTTCTCTCCTATTGTCTCTGAGATCTTTTGTGATACCACCTATGCATTCAATACTATTCCCCATAAAATGTTGCTTCCTCAATTTCCCCCTAAGACCTCTATTTTATTTCTTACTCAAGGTATTTCTCTCTTCTCTATCTGCTATCATCAACTTTATTCTCAAAGAAGCCAACATTTGACATTCCATTATTGCAAGCAACTATCCCATCCTCCTTTACTCTGCATATGCTGCCATCTCTCAAATCTATTCCTACCTTCCAAATATATTCCCATTTTCTGCAGACGTCCACATTTGAATTGTTTGAATTAAATTTCTACTCCTACCACAGTGACAAAATTACTCTTATTAAAGTCTCAAATAATATATATTGTGATGATAATAAAGGTTAACTTTTCCTCCTTACCCTTCTTGACCTGTTTCCAGTCCTTGATACGATTGACCATGTGACCTTTCCCCAGTGCATCTCCAGCTGGATGAGACAGTTACTACCATTTTTATTTGCTTTCTTTTAGTGAGAAAATCATTTGAAATTACTGTTACGCTTTCACCTAAACCATTATCTCTGATCTCTTGGGTCAACATTTGGCCCTCTCCTATTTCTCACTTAAATGCTGCCCCTTTGCTGATGTTAGCCAGACACATGACCGTAGTTTTCACAAATACACTGACAACACCCAGGTGTATGTCACCATCCCTTCTCTCAATCTCTTTATCATCGATAAAGGATCAAGCTACTTATGTTACATTCAGTCCTGAAAGAGCAGAAATTACTTCCAATTAAACCTTGCGACCATCGAAGCCTTGATTTTGGTTTCCTCTCTAAACAATGTTCCTTTGGTATACATTCTCTCTTGTCCCTGACAACAAATTGAGACTAAGTTAATCTGTTAGTAAATTAGGGACATGATGAAGTGTCTCTTTGTCTTGTTGAAGATGGCAGATGAGTCTATAACTCACATGGCCCAACCCTAAACACAACACTTCCTTTTTTGTCACGCATGAGGGGATGGAGTTGGATCATGATTTTTGCAAAGGACATATTGCTGAATCTCTGAGACAGGCCTGGCTACATCTGCACATAGCAGCCTTCTCATTCCTTCCATGGCTGTCCTCTCTAACACCTAATCTAAACTGAAGTGATGCAGTCATTTTTCAAGTTTGGTTTTGGAGAGCCAAGAATTCTTTCATTCCTGTGCATCCGACTTGGAGTTGAAAATCCTCCCAAGACCTCAATATCACATTTATTCTTGTGCCATCTCTGAGAATACCTTTTAACACTTTTGTAATGTTGCATGACTTTCACACTTCAACTTTGTCTCAGCTCCTCTGCTGCTAAACTGCTGATTCATGCTTTGATACCTTTAGACTTAATTATTCCAATGCAACCTGGCTGGTCTTCACATTCTTTCTTCCATAAATTTGAGGGCATCTAAAAATTTTCTGCCCATGACTCAACTTTGACAAGTGCAGTTCCCCATCAATTCTGTGCTTATTGACCTTCCTATCAAGTAACATTTTGATTTTAAAATTCCCAGCCTTCATTTCAAATCCCTCCATAAATTCTCCCCTCCCTGGCGCTGCTCCAAACCCACATCCCTTCAAAGATATTTGTGTTTCTCAGATTCTGGCCTCTTGTCCATTTCAATTTGTAGTGGCCTACCTTTGGTGGCTATGCCTTTGGATGCTTAGGTTTCATGCTCCGAAGTTCTCTTTCATCAGCTCTCTATCTCTCTTTCCTTCTTTTAGACACTTGTTAAAAGCAACCTCCCCCTATCAAGCTTTGCATCTTTTAACCTTTGTCACATTTTGCCTTATATAATCCTTGGGAATTTTGTTGCTTAAAGGAGCAGTATACAGTAAATATAAGTTCTTGTTGTCATCTTAGCACTATTGTGTTGGTTACTATGCTTGTTAAATAAACCACAAATACAAAGTTAGATTCAGTCCTATTCAGTTAGATTGATGGATAATTAGTTGTTGCCTTTTCTTTCAGGCCTCCCTTTTGACCAGAATTCTCCAATATTGCAGGACACACTTGAGGTAGCTGCCTGCATCCTCCAGCCATAGAAGTCAACATTAAACCTATGCCAGCCTCAGCGCATCATCATGGCTCAACACCAAAATAGGAGGTGTGGTGGACAGCGAAGAGGGTTACCTCAGATTACAACAGGATCTGGACCAGATGAGCCAATGGACTGAGAAGTGGCAAATGGAGTTTAATTCAGCAAAATGCAAGGTGCTGCATTTTGGGAAAGCAAATCTTAGAAGGACTTATACACTTAATGGTAAGGTCCGAGGGAGTGCTGCTGAACAAAGACACCTTGGAGTGCAGGTTCATAGCTCCTTGGAAGTGGAGTCGCAGGTAGATAGGATAGTGAAGAAGGTGTTTGGTATGCTTTCTTTTATTGGTCAGAGTAATGAGTACAGGAGTTGGGAGGACATTGCAGCTGTATAGGACATTGGTTAGGCCACTGTTGGAATATTGCATGCAATTCTGGTCTCCTTCCTATCAGAAAGATATTGTGAAACTTGAAAGGGTTCAGAAAAGATTTACAAAGATATTGCAAGAGTTGGAGGATTTGAGCTACAAGGAGAGGCTGAACAGGCTGAGGCTGTTTTCCTTGGAGCGTCAGAGGCTGAGGGGTGACCTTATAGAGGTTTACAAAATTATGAGGGGCATGGATAGGGTAAATAGGCAAAGTCTTTTCCCTGGGGTTGTGGAGTCCAGAACTAGAGGGCATAGGTTTAGGATGAGAGGGGAAAGATACAAAAGGGACCTACGAGGGAACTTTTTCACACAGAGGGTGGTGCGTGTATGGAATGAGCTGCCAGAGGAAGTGGTGGAGGCTGGTACAATTGCAACATTCAAAAGGCATTTGGATGGGGATATGAATAGGAAGTACTTGGAGGGATATGGGCCGGGTGCTGACAGATGGGACTAGATTGGGTTGGGATATCTGGTTGGCATGGACGGGCTGGACCGAAGGGTCTGTTTCCATGCTGTACATCTCTATGACTGTATGAACTCTGACTCTCTTAGAATACAATTATGCTCTTCAATACTGCACTTTAAAGTGCACCAACTCCTTGTATGGTAATACTGTTTCCAGGCCACTTATGTCCAAACACATGCGCCCGTCTCATGCATTGAAAGAGAGCTTCTCAGGGCTCTTTATTTGCTCTGTTAACATTGACTCACTTCGCACTTGTGCCTTGCCTTGCATTTTTGTGCTTTGCCGTTTCATTGAGAGCTTACTGCATTATGACTGGTTTATTGTAGTTTTGTTTTGCCTTGCTTTTCCATGCAGCCACAAAGACAGGCAACTTGACACAGTTACTAGCAATGATCAGGCAGAGGATGGACATGATATTGAACAGCGCTATGTCACATCAAGTTGTACCTGCAGCATATACCCCACATATTGTAAATGGTTTGACCAAATGGCTTTGTTTCAACTTTTAAGGAGAGTGGTCCTCAGTTAAGTCTAAGAAGACTTTCCTCTGCCAGGGATACTGACACAGTAAGTCAAGGGCATCATCATGGACATTGTCAATTGGCCAGTTGAAGTGGTTAGGGTCAAGGGTTTTGTTTCACCATATTCTGGGGAGTGAGTCACAGTCAGTTTTGTAGGTCCTGTAGGAGAACAATGGTAAGTCAGTCAGAGGGATACACAGAGATTATAGAATCTCTAAAGTACAGAAAGAGGCTATTTGGCCCATCAAGTCTGCATCAACCATCCAAAGAGCATCTTACTCGGACCCATCCCCATAATGCTGCATGGGCTTTTTACTTAGCCTGCACAACCCTGCACACTATAAAGCAATTTTTCGCATGATCAATCCACCTAACTTGCACATCTAATCAAAACACCCGACGGAAACCCACGCAGATGCGGGGAGAAGTTTCAAGCTGCAGGCGAACAGTCATCCAAGGCTGCAATTGAACCCGGGTCCCTCAAACTGTGAGGCTGCAGTGCTAACCACTGTATCATCATGCCATCTTACATCAGTCAGGGGTCCAGTCACTCATCAGTCAGGGCTACCCTCAAAGTTAGCCAAAGCCATTGGGCATCAGTCTGTACTGAACAATGACAAGATGCTATGCTGGGCATTAGCGAATGAATAGCACTCTTTTAGACAGGATTCAACCATGGTATGGTGTGAAACACAGTTGGCTTCATTCTTGTAGCTGTAGTTACCTTGACAATCCTCTTCCACCTCCACTGATGCCACTCACCTGTACACCGCCGACACGCACCCCGCAGGTCCTACTGTTACCGTCCCCTCCCCCCAGAACCCTGGGGTGAGCAACACTTCCACAAATGATGTTACCCCCAGTCCCCTGATTACCACGCCCACTCCAGTTACAGTCTCCGCCCCACTCCCAGCTCCAGTCCTATACAGGTCCTAGCTACCAGTCCTGCCGAGTCTTGAACATCCTCGCAGACCTCCCCCTCACTGAGGACAAAGGATCAGTCCTCAGCAAAGGCATTACCTTCATCCTCCTCCATTCACGGATCAACAAATTCAACACACATTGTGACGTCAAAGACTTCTTCCACCGTGTCCACCTCCATGCTTACTTTTTCAATCAAATCCCGCCCATCCACTGAGGGCCCCTTTGCCTCCAACACACCCCATCCACCTGGACACCTTGTGAGATCTGTTACTCGCCCTTGACTTCCTTATTTCCAACTGGCACTGTGACATTGTCTGCCTCAACCTGTCAACCCCCCTCCCCCACTCCAATCTCTCACCCTCACAACACGCAGCCCCCCACTTCCTCTGCTCCCACCCCAACCTCACTATCAAACCAGTGGACAAGGAGGGTACAGTAGTAGTTTGGCGCACTGACCTCTACACCGCTGAAGCCAGATGCCAACTTGAAGACACCTCCTCCGTAGTTACACTGGCACCGCTCCCCACCCTTTTCCTCCGCTACATTAATGACTGCATCGGCACCACCTCATTCTTCCAAGAGGAGTTTGAGCAGTTCATCAACTTCACCAACACCTTAAATTCACCTGGACCATCTCTGACACCTCTCTCCCCTCCCTGGACCTCTCCATCTCCATCATCGGTGACCAACTCAACACTGACATTTTCTACAAACGCACCGACTCCCATACCTATCTGGATTATACCTCCTTCCACCCTACCTCCTGCAAAAACGCTATCCCTTATTCCCAATTCCTCCGCCTCTGCCGCATGTGCTCCCAGGAGGACCAGTTCCACAGAACACACCAGATGGCCTCCTTCTTTAAAAAGCGCAAGTTCCCCACCCACGTGGTCAATGATGTCCTCCCGTGCATCTTATCCATGTCCTATACCTCAGCCCCCAAGCCCCACCTCTCCAACCACAGCAAGGACAGACACCCCCCCTTGACCACACCTTCTAGCCACCAATCTCTGCATACATTGCATCATTCTCCTCCATTTCCGCCATCTACAAACGGACGCCACCACCAGATATATATTTCCGGCCTTCCCCCATCTGCTTTCCGTAAAGACCGTTCCCTCCGCGATTACCTTGTCAGGTCCACGCCCCACAACAACCCACCCTCCCTTCCGAGCATTTTCCCGTGCTACCGCAGGATTGTCAAAACGTGCGCCCACACCTCCCCCCTCACCTCCGTCCTAGGCCTTCCATATCCACCAGTTTCACCTGCACTTCCACATGTCATTTACTGTATCATTTACTCCTGATGTCTCCTCTACATTGGGGAGACAGGAGGCCTACTTGCAGAGTGCTTCAGTGAACATCTCTGGAACATCCACACCAACCTACCCCATCGCTCTGTGGCCCAACACTTCAACTCCCCCTACCACTCCACTGAGGATATGCAGGTCCTGGGCCTCCTCCATCGCCACTCCCTTACCATCCAACGCCGAGAGGAAGAATGCCTCACCTTCCACCTCGGGACCCTCCACCCTAGTGGCATCAATGTGGATTTCACCAGTTTCCTCATTTCCACTCCCGCAACCTTACCCCAGTTCCAACCCTCCAGCTCAGCACCATCCTCATGACCTGTCCCATCTGTCCATTTTCCTTCCCATCTATCTGCACCACCCTCCCCTCCAACCTATCACCTTTCCTGCCACCTCCATCCACCTATTACACTCTCAGCTACTTTCCCCTCAGCCCCACACCCCTCCCATTTATCTCTCCACCCCCTAGGCTCCCAGCCTCATTCCTGATGAAGGGTGTTTGCCGAAATGTCGATTTTCCTGCTCCTCGGATGCTGCCTGACCTGCTGTGCCTTTCCAGCAACACACTCTTGGCATTGACAATCAGTCAGACAAATGTTAGTGTAAAGTTATATTATAAATGTGATATTTTATTTCTAACGATGTGGCACCTGGAGCTTTTCAGGAGCTTTTCTGTTTCATTTCTCTCTCATGCATACCGTGAAGGGTTATTCACAGCTGGGAGTGACTGACCTGGTGCCCAGCTAGAATTTGAATATGACACCACGGCAAAAATCTCACAAGATCTCGGCAGCACTGAGTAGTGCCACCACCGGTGGGCATAAGGTAGTACAAACGCAGCATTGTAGAAATGTGATGTTCATAATGAGGTGAGCAGCAGAGAATTTCAAAAGATAATCAGTGGAGCTTGTGGAATGATATCCTCAATGAAACCCCCCCAAAATAGACACCCCTTTTTGGTAAAAATCATCCTCTAGAGCTACAAGAGCCAGTTATAAAAGGAAAGTCTATTTGTGTAACAGACAATAGTATCTTGAGTAGTTTTATGATTTGAACTAACATATATACTGGGAAGAAAGTGATAACTTTATTTGTGACCTGTCACATGTACAATATTGTAACAAGTTTTATTGTATTATAGTAAGTGAACAATGACAAACTTAAAGTGGTTTGCTTGCTCACCATGATAGATTAATGTAACCGATTGAATTAATCTATCAGTGTCTGGAGGATGTTTGAGAATAGCAATTTGCACTTGTTCCTAATGATAAACAGATCAGCCTACCACTGCTCATTTTGGAAGAAAAATTGGATTCAGCAGTGGTAGAATGTTCACACAGCCATAAAATGAATTTTCCTACTGTGGAGCAGAACAAAATCACACACTGGAGGCAGGAGCCTCTGAATCATGACAAAGCTTCTTCAGACAAACTTACTACATCTACATGGACAACTAATTTTGAGCAGCTGCTCATGCTGTTACAAACAAGGTCTATCTTAGCTGAAGAGTCTTGCATAAATCCATGTGTATATGCGCACAAATAGCATGACTCAAATATTTGGCACATATCATGCACGTGGCACACAGTGTACCTAAAAGTGAATGCACACATTTTCTAGACTACTGAACTCAGAGGACGCAAATTGCAGCAGTTAATTACTCTGATAGAACACAGGCTTTTTATGTCAAATAACATAAAGCCCAAACAAAAGAAAAAGTCAACCTGTGGCACCTCTAGCCTTAACATTTCTCTGTAAAAGGTGCTGGGGGAGAGCATTAATGGTTCAGTTCTGCTTACTTTTAAAGTACGTGGTTCAAATTAAGACATAATCCAGAAGGCTCAGTGTGCTGGCTCAAACCCGACAGTCACATAGTAAAAACATTATCCGGTAAACTAATGGAGACAGTTATTTGGATCAAAAAGCTGTGGGGTTAGGATTGCAATTTGTTTTTAATTTATTGTATCATATTTCTCCACTTATGCATTTTTAGGAATACAAATCATTGAAAATGCTTTGTACTTTGCACTGCTTGGAATAAATCGCAACTTTCTGGAAAACGGATGGTAGAAAGACCACTTCAGAAGGAAATATTGAAGAGGAATCTAAGTCAGCTGCTTACACACTAACACTTGTTTCAGATGATCACACAAAGTCATACAAACAAGGAATTATCACTGTCTAGTAAGTGGGAGAAAAAGAAACTTGCTATCAATGAAGTAAGATTAGGAAGTAAAGGCATGGTACTACATCTGAATGGACGCAAATAGGCTTCTTGCTGCTGTTCCCATCTCATCGTCCAACACTTGTTTAGAGAATTGAATCTTTTCTCTTAATGTTGAGAATCTCATTTCTCACCCTATTTTCCCAACTGGCTCACAAATGACCACATCTTTGAGTGGCTGGGAAGTATCTGCCCAATATGGAGATGAAGATGTTCCATCATTATCACCATGCCTTTCTGACTTAATGAATGGATACAGCCTCATAATATGTATGGTTGAATGTATAATTTAAGCATAGTGTATGCATCTTGTTTAATTGGCTATTTATCACTATGCATTGGCATTCTCACTATCCTGTAGCAAGGCCAATATGTGTCAACCATCTGAAATGCTCTGCATCTTACAAGCGGCTAAAATAAGTAATAAAATGGCCTTCAAACATATACATAGTAAAAGATTAGTGAAGGATAGAGTAGGGCTCAGAAGGAACAAGGCGAAAGTGAGGACTGCAGATGCTGGAGATCAGAGTCAAAATTAGAGTGGTGCTGGAAAAGCACAGCCGGTCAGGCAGCATCCGAGGAGCAAGAAAATCGACATTTTGGGCAAAAGCCCCTCCTGATGAAGGGCTTTTGCCTGAAACGTCGATTTTCCTGCTACCCAGAAGGAACAAGCAGGGTAAGCTGCTCACTGAGGAAAAGAGTATGGCAGAGGTACTAAATGGGTACTTTGCTTCTGTCTTTTCCAAATTAGAACAATGGCCTCATTCAAAGTGTAGATGTTGAGCAACTGAGCAGTATGGTAATAGATAATGTCCAGTCTGGCTCCTAATTGTCTTCGTAATTATGCCTAACTATTCAGTATAATTTGTATCATGCAAAAAATTATGGATGGAATCTTCTCATTTCCTGAATGATGAGTGCTATGTTGAAATAAATTGGGAAAAGCAGATGAGATGTTGAACAAGGCTTTGCTTGATATCAAGACCAAAAAAATTGTATTTTCCAATCAAGTCTTGGACCTTGATAAAAGATTCTTGCTAGGGAGCAGAAAGAAGCTTATTAACAGGGATTATTGCTCATTAACACCCTCACTGCTTCCTAATCTCATTTCATTAATATCCAGGAACCCATTCTTCCACCTGCCAGATGGAAACTGGATGCCAAGAATTCCCAACATGGAAGTCTGAACAGGTATCTGACGGCTTCAGCTTTCTACTCTGGAGCTCCACTTTGGATACCCAACACCAACATCTCAGGGCACACTCCCACAGGTAATCCATATCCAACGGACATCACATCATCATGGCACATCACCGATCCACTCGCTGCAAGCTTCTGCACTTTATTGCTGCACTTTGGAGCGCACCAGCACCTCTCATTGCAGTGTACCTATGGATCAGTTTGGAAATCATAGGGGAAGGCACCCAGCTCATGGACTGGACTAGGGAATATCTCAGGGCTGCTTGGTTGCTCTCTTAGCACATATTCATTTTAAGCCTGGATTCTCACTGCATCCCTGCTTTTTTTTTCCTTTAGCCAGAACTTAAAGGCTCAAAGTAACTTCTGTCTTGCCTTGCTATTTAGCATACATAGAAAGCCAAGCAGCTTGTCATGGTTGTCAGCAGTCATCAGTCAAGGGGGTAGGCAGCATCTTCTTATCTCAATGTCACAATGTGCACCAGTATCTACATGGCACACACACTGCATGGACAGCAACCAAATAGCCATGTCTCAATGCCAAAGGAAAGTAAACTTCAATCAAGTCTGGGGTGGCTGCCATCACTTATTAGTATCAGAGCATGAGCCTTGATGGGAAGTGGGTACAGTAGTAGAGATAGAGTGAGTGTGAGGTAGCAAAGACAAGATAGTGATATTTACAATGGCAGAGCAGAGAAGGTCAATGACCCAATCAAAATTTATAAAAGAAGTCATGCTCTAAAATGTGGAATTAAATATGAGTCTTAGAGAATGTAAAATGCAATGAAAGTGAAAAAGCCAAAAGAATACAAAAGAAATCCTGTTGAAGAGAAGAGCAGAACTTCTAATTTTTTAAGTTCTAATTTTAAGCAGTTTTTGTTTAATTTTATTAATTGGCTTTCCTTTAAAATAGTAGGAAGGAAGGTTAGTGGCAGCATTCTACACTGTCATAAGCTGCCGATTATTATTGATGCTAGATTCACAATAAATACACCTGAATTCAGCAGATTTCATGAAAATTCGCTGGCATAATTTTCACCATTGTGATATTAGATTCTGTAACATGTGTTTTCGTGTCTTCTTTTCATGAACGGTAGATAGAACTGTATCCACCTGGACTACTTGTTCATTTCTCATAATATTAGGAGTTCAGTTTTTTGCTGCTTTACACTGGAGAGAATTAAACAGCATAGTTAATTATTAGTTGATCCAGATTTATGTCTGTTTAACAAATTGACACCTGTAATAGCTACCAGCTTTTTTTTAAGAAAAAGGAGCATATTTCCCTTGAATCGCCAGCAACAGCTGCAATTGTTATTATTCCCAGGAAGCAGAGACATTGAAAATAAATGTCGATCAGGTGCTAATGAGTTGAAGATGTGAATGAAATAGAGAGTTTGAAATAAAGAACTGTGTTCCACTTCTCTTCCTTCTCGTCTGTGTTCAGCAACTATAGTCCCCTGTTGTTTTACACTATAAAGGGTTAATTAACTTGTAGAACCTGTTTTGTGCTTCTTAGCAGTCTGTTGATTACTGCATAAGTGTGGAATGATCTGTTAAAAATCAACTACATGTGGAAATTATTACTTTTAATTTGATATAATTATTGTTATATTGCAAATAATTGGGTTTGCTAATTTTTTGACATAAAATCCAACATTTTGATTGATAGTAGCTATTAATGTGCTTAATTAATAACAGTTTTAAACAATTACTTAAATGCTGAGGTTTCTAATTCAACCTTTGGAAATGTTTACCTAAAATATACAGAATTCAGATTTGCTAACCAAATAGATGACACGCTTTAAGGTTTGTCAGATATCAGTCTTTTAAACTGCATTGTGTTTGATTGCCTGATTTCCAGAATAAGCTCTTTAAAAGAACATTTATCAAATGGGCTAAATGATCATGGCTTAGCACTTGTAGTCGACATACATGCCACAAAAATGCTGGGCAATAACAAATGCAGTATCAATAATTGGCAGCTTGTGACAGTGTGGATTGCTGCCACGAATCTTCCTTCTTATTATTTTAAAATAAAGCCAATTAATAACATTAAACAAAAATTAGTTAAAAATTAGAACTTGAAAATTTAAAGTTCTGCTCTTTTCCTCAACAGGATTTCATCGAGAGAATCTAACCAACTTCCTTGACATTCAATTACATTGCAATGATTGAAATCCCCCTGCCTCATCAACATCCTGGGGATTACCAATGAAAATAAAGTGAATTGAAATCACTATATAAAAACTATAGCTTCAAGAGCAGGTGAGAGGTTAGGAATTATGTGGCAAATGACGCAACTCTAACTCCTCAAAATCTATGCAAAATCATCAAGTCAGGGGTTTGATGGGTTATTCTTCACTTGTGGAGATGAGTGCATCTCCAACAACACTCAGGAAATGTGATACCATCCAGGTCAAAGAAAGCCATTTGATTGATACCCTTCCATCAGATGATAGTGAGGACTGCAGATGCTGGAGAAGTCAGAGTCAACGAAGTGTGGTGCTGGAAAAAGCACAGCAGGTCAGGCAGTATCTCAGGAGCAAGAGAGTCGACATTTCGGGCTGAACCCTTCATCTGGACTGGGGAGGGAGAAGATGGCTGAGAAATAAATGGGTGGGGCTAAGGGAAAGGTAGTTGGTTTGGCAATTAGTGGGTGAAGGTAGGAGGTGATTGTGACAATAGACAATAGACAATAGGTGCAGGAGTAGGCAATTCTGCCCTTCGAGCCTGCACCACCATTCAATATGATCATGGCTGATCATCCTTAATCAGTATCCTGTTCCTGCCTTATCTCCATAACCCTTGATTCCACTATCCTTGAGAGCTCTATCCAACTCTTTCTTAAATGAATCCAGAGACTGGGCTTCCACTGCCCTCTGGGGCAGAGCATTCCACACAGCCACCACTTTCTGGGTGAAGACGTTTCTCCTCATCTCTGTCCTAAATGGTCAACCCCGTATTTTTAAACTGTGTCCTCTGGTTCGGCACTCACCCATCAGCGGAAACATGTTCCTGCCTCCAGAGTGTCCAATCCTTTAATAATCTTATGTCTCAATCAGATCCCCTCTCAGTCTTCTAAACTCAAGTGTATACAAGCCCAGTCGTTGCAATCTTTCAGCATAAGGTAGTCCTGCCATTCCAGGAATTGACCTCGTGAACCTTTGCTGCACTCCCTCAATAGCCAGAATGTCTTTCCTCAAATTTAGAGACCATAACTGCACACAATACTCCAGATGTGGTCTCACCAGGGCCCTGTACAGCTGCAGAAGAATGTCTTTGCTTCTATACTCAATCCCTCTTGTTATGAAGGCCAGCATGCTATTAGCCTTCTTCACTACCTGCTGTATCTGCATGCTTACCTTCATTGACTGGTGTACAAGAACACCCAGATCTCTTTGTACTGCTCCTTTACCTAAATTGATTCCATTTAGGTAGTAATCTGCCTTCCTGTTCTTGCCACCAAAGTGGATAACCATACATTTATCCACATTAAACTGCATCTGTCATGCAGGCGACCACTCACCTAACCTGGCCAGATCACTCTGTAATCTCCTAACATCCTCCACACATTTCACCCTGCCACCCAGCTTAGTATCATCAGCAAATTTGCTAACGTTATTACTAATACCATCTTCTATATCATTAATATATATTGTAAAAAGCTAAGGTCCCAGCACTGATCCCTGCGGTATCCCACTGGTCACTGCCTGCCATTCTGAAATGGAGCCGTTTATCACTACTCTTTGTTTCCTGTCAGCCAACCAGCTTTCAATCCAAGTTAGTACTTTACCCCCAATACCATGCACCCTAATTTTGCTCACTAACCTCATTTGTGGGACTCTATCTAAAGCTTTCTGAAAGTCCAGGTACACTACATCTACTGGATTTCCCTCGTCCATCTTCAGAGTTACATCCTCAAAAAATTCCGGAAGATTAGTCAAGCATGATTTCCCCTTCATAAATCCATGCTGACTCTGACCTATCCTGTTACTACTATCCAGATGTGTCGTAATTTCATCCTTTATAATAGACTCCAGCATCTTTCCCACCACTGAGGTCAGACTAACTGGTCTATAATTTCCTGCTTTCTCTGTCCCACCTTTCTTAAAAAGTGGTACAACATTAGCCACCCTCCAATCCACAGGAACTGATCCCGAATCTATCGAACTCTGGAAAATAATCACCAACGCATCCACGATTTCTCGAGCCACCTCCTTCAGTACCCTGGGATGTAGACCATCAGGCCCCGGGGACTTATCAACCTCCAGACCTAACAGTCTCTCCAACACCAATTCCTGGCAATTATAAATTCCCTTAAGTTCAGGTCCTTCAGCTCCTGTTACCTCAGGGAGATTGCTTGTGTCTTCCCCAGTGAACACAGATCTGAAGTATCAATTCAATTCTTCTGCCATTTCTTTGTTCCCCATAATATATTCCCGTTTCTGTCTTCAAGGGCCCAATTTTAGTCTTAACCTTTTTTTTGCCTTTCACATACCTAAAGAAGCTTTTAGTATCCTCCACTGTGGGAAGTGTGGAGCGGATAAGTGGGAAGGAAGATGGACACATAGGTCAGGTCAAAGGGCTGAGCCGACTCAGGGGATTGGATCTGGGTTGGGGTGGGGAGGAGAGACTTAGAAAATGATGAATTCAATGTTCATGCTATGTGCTTGTAGACTCCTGAGGTGAAAGATGAGGTATACTTCCTCCAGTTTGCATGTTGCCTTATTTAGGCAATGGAGGAGGCACAGACATTTCATAAGGGATGCAGGAGGGGGAGTTGAAATGAATGGCTACAGGAAGGTGGGGTAGGTTGGTGTGCTCATACCAGAGATGTTACCTGGCCCATTCTGCAAGTTTGCACTCGATCTGTCTGATGTAGTGTTTGAATGTTGTCTGGAGTCCATGGGAAAAAGTCGGTTTTGTAGGCAGGTGCTGAGGAAAATGTGCTGAGGGAGGAAAAAGTGCTGAGGAAAACAAAAAGAGAAAATGCCTACCCTCCTCCCTATTTATTTCTTAGCCCCCTTAATTCTCCCCAGTCCTGATTAGCCAGAAATGTCGATTCTCTTGCTCCTCAGATGCTGTCTGACCTGCTGTGTTTTTTCCAGCACCACACTTTATCAACTCATATCCTTCCACCATCAATGCACAGAGGCAGCAGTGTGTACCATCTGCAGGATGCATTGTAGCTACTTACCCAGAGTGCATCAATAATGGTTTCCAAATTCACATCCTCTACCAACAAGAAGGAAAAGGGCAACATTTCCATGGGAACTCCACCCTTGCAGGTTCCTATCCAAGCCACAGATGATTCTGACTGATGAAAACAGTTTCAACAATGCTCTTTGTAGACATTTCCCAAGGGTTGTTATTATCATTATGTCATTGTGAATGCTTAGCAGACTTTCAAAAGATACGATAATCTCAGAAGGAGGTCTGAGTTCATGATTGATTAACTGCTTAAAGACTTCACTAAATGTATAGTCTTTGTGGGATCAAATAGAAGATTTTTTAAAAATAAGACTAAGCACTTGAGAGGACTTAAAATGATTGAATGTGCTTCATGAATGGAAGTTGTTTTCGGGGTCAAATGTGATGGAAGACTTTTTTTGTCTTCACATAGCTTCCAAGGTTTGTCCATAGAGTCTGTGGGGAACATGTGTTTACATGGAGATTGTTTAGGAATATAAGACATGTGGTTATGTAGGATGTGAAAGATTATGATGAATGCCATCTAGAATGACTACAAGCTTCTAGATGAATGGAGATGAACTCTTGAAAAAACAAGTGTGACATTCGAGGTATTCCATCTCATAATTTGATATACTTCTATCAGATCGTCCCTCAGCCTCTGACACTCTAGCGAAAACAACCCACATTTGACCAACATCTCCTTATAGTTAATACACTTCAATTTAGGTAAACATTTTTGCACCCTCTCTATTGTGTGGTGACCATAACTGCACACGATACTCCGAATCTAGCCTACCTAAAGTTCATACAGCTGCACCTGACTTACCAACCTTTATACTCAATGCCCCGACCGATGAAGTATGCTATAATCCTTCTTTACTTTATCCACTTGTGTTGCCACTTTCAGGGAGCTATGAACTTGCACACCAAGATCCCTCCCTGTATCAATGCTCCGAAGAGCCTACCCTTTTCTATATGTTTCCTGTTGTATTTGACCTTGCTGATAAATGCATCACATCACGCTTGTCTGGATTGAAGTCCATCTGCCATTTTTCTGCCCAACTTTCCAATTGATCCATATGTTGGCGTTTCCTTTGACAACTTTTCTCACTGTCCAGAACTCCACCAATAATTTTGCAAACTTATGAATCATTTTGATGTTACTTTGTGCAGACAGCAATTGTGCTAATACCATATATCATTTTCTTCTTGGTAGAACAGTTATAAATATCTATACCTCAACCTCATTCTTCCTCTAGTCATATATTTGAGACTCCAAGCACATAAAAACTGATTGTATTCCAATTTGAACCTTTGAAATTAAAATTCCAGCCTCCGAATGATGTGGGCAATGGCAAGTCATTTGGGAAAATGTGGCTGATGGGATAAATGAGACTCGACATCAAGAAAAATAAAGTTTGATTTTGCACCTAAGCTTTGAACAGCGAGAGGAGACTTGAACTCCTGAGTGGCAAAAGGACTATTTGCATACATTGTTCAAAAAAGTCTGTAAGGCCAAACCTGGCAAACACAGACCAGCCAGTTTAAATTCAATGGTGGGAAGCTTCTAGAAACAGTTATTTGGTTGATAATCAGTCAGCATGGACTTTCAAAGGAGAAATTGTATTTAACCAACTTGCTGGAGGTTTTTGAAGAAGTAACAGAAAGAGTTGGTGATTGTAATGCTAATAATGTGGTGTACATGGGCTTGCAGATGATGTTTAATACACAATGTACAACAGACTTGTGAGCAAAGGTACAGCTCACATAATAAAAGAAACAGTGATAGTGGATACAAGATTGGCTCAGTGATAGGAAGCAGACAGTAAATAGTCAATTGATATTTTTTGGACTGAAGCATGGTTTATAGTGGAGTATACTAAAGTTCCTCTGAGGATGTATTGGGACCTTTGCTTTCCCTATATATATTATTAATCTAGATCTTAGTATGCGTGGGACAATTTCAAAGTTTGCAGATGAAACTTGGAAGAATAGTGAATTGTGAGAACAATATAGAATTTTTAAGGGATATTGACAAGTTGGTGGAGGGGGGGGGGGTAGATAGGTAGCAGATGACATTTAATACAGTGAAATGCAAGGTGATGCATTTTGCAAGGTATAACCTGGAGAAATGATATAAGGAGTTGCAGGAGCAGAAAGAGCAGGTGTATATGTGCAAAGATTATTGAAGATGATAGGTGGAGAGAATAGTTAATAGAGCACATAATACCTTGGAGTTTATTAGGTGAGTATGAGAGTAAGAAAATTATGCTGAACATATGTAAGACACTTTCTAGATTTCATCCACAGTGTTGTTTACAGCTCTAGGTGTCACACTATGGGAAATATGTGAAGGAAGACTGCGAAGGAATTTACAAGAATTGTTCCAGAGATGAGAAACTTTAGTTATGAGAATAGATCGGGACTTATTCTTGTGTAGAGAAGAAGGTTAAGAGAACATTGGAGAGAAATGTTAAAAATATTGAACGGGCTGGAGAGAGAGAGGTGAAATGAAGGGTCTGGTTCCATGCTGCATGACCCTATAGCTCCATAAACACTTCTGAAGAAATCATACTGACTCAAAACATTAACTCTGTTTCCTTCTCCACAAATGCTGCCAACTTGTTGAATTTCCCGACCAATCTCTGGTTTTGTTTCAGATTTCCAGCATCCTCCAGTATTTTGCTTTTTGAAGGCACAAAGCTAAAGTTTCATGAGAATGTTTTTTTTACACAATGTGTGGTTATGGTATGGACTGCACATCCTGGAAGTATGGTGAAGAAAATTCAATTAAGGCATTTAGGAAAGCATTAAATGATATTTAAATAGAAAGAATGCACAAAGGTTTGTCACGAGATCCTGATGCACATGTGCAGAGTCAGTGCAGAATGCTAGGTTGAAAGGACTTCTACTCCTTAACATTTCTGTAAGTCTGCGATAAACATCTAATTATTACTTATTCTTGTGCCATTTACATGCAGTTTGATTTTTTTTTCACATGATGGAGATAATTCCTGCTAACGTCTCAATGCATGCTCCATGGAAAACTTTCTCTACCCTTCCATTCACAGTTTGGCATCAGACACACACCAACCTCATTGTATTCGAAAATGGCAGATTTCTGATTCATTTAGAATATAGTTCTCTGCTTCAATAGTGCACTTTGTGCAGAGACATCTTGCATTGCAATGCTGTTACCAGGTTGCTTGTGGACAAGGAGAGGTACCTACCTCATTGGACCAGACTGCACCTCACAGCTCCTAGCTCACTGTTTTAGCATGCACTTACTTTGTGCCAACTTGGATGCTCACATAATCTCTCCCTTCCCTTGTCTTTCTTGCACCTTGCTGTCTCTTTCAGAACTTTCCTAGTTGTTTCGTGCTTTGCTGTTTAGTACAGACACAAAGCCAGGCAGTTTGCCATGTTGTCAACAATGATCAGTCAAGGGGATAGACATGCTGCTGTACGACACCATGCCACATTCATCTCACACCTGCACCATGCGTCAGCAGCTTACGTCTCCATCACACAGTGTGTGCTTGAACCAAAAGACCACATCTCAAAGTCTAAGGGGAGTAGTCCTTGGTTAAGTAGGGGGGACTGTTGTCTGTCAGGCTGGTAGCCAGAGTCAAGAGCAGAATCGGATTTTGGTTAAGCAGCTTGGTCATGATCAGTTAGGCTTCATTGACATTGCAATCAGGAGTTCATTATCATTGCAGTCTAGGGAGTGAGCCATGGTCAGTCCTATATTTCCAGTGTAACCAGTTAGGAGATTAGTAGTAGATCAGTCACTGAGCTGCACAGAGATCAATCAGTGGTCTGGTTACTCATCCAGTTGACTATGGTTTGGGTCACTGTCAGTCCTGAATAGAATGTTATGCTATTGCTGGGCATTTCAAAATGAATAGTACTTCCTTATACAGGAATCTAACTTGGTATACCGTTATGAACAGGTCACCTGTGCCGAATGATTCTTGTAGCTGCACTTGCAATGACAGTCGATAAGACAGGCAATAATGTGAAGTAGCAATACATTTATGAATGTAATATTCTGTTTCCAATGAAATGATATCTGTGCCATCTTTGTACCCTCAGAAGCTTTTCTTTTTTTGTTTCCCTCCCCCTTTTGTGTACTGTGAAGGGCTATTCCTGGCTGGCAGTGGTTGATCTGGTGCACAGCTGCACGTCAAATATGGTGACAAGAGCAGAAATCTTGGAAGGTTCTGGCAATGGAAAGCACTTCTGCTAATGGTGAGTACAAGATAGCATGACAGGGGTGTGTGGTGAATGCATGATAAGGTGAGCTGTGGAGAGTTGTGTAAGATAACCTGCTAGAACTTTTAAAGGGAAACACTTTACAAAACCCTGCAAACTTGACATTTAACTACATTTTGGTAAAATTCAGCCCATAGTTTCCATCTTCACCTTTAGCTATTCATTCTTTGTTCCCATGTGAAAACCTAGCTAGCCAGGCAATGGAAGAGAGAACACTTGAAGTTGTGATTAGCTTTTATTTGCAGAAATACACATAATACTATGTGAACCCCAATGGCAAAGCTCTCATTCAACCTGCTGTTATCTAGAAGTGCAGGTGAATGTCCAGGAAATATCCTCCACCTGAATACAATTAACATCCAATTGATAGACAATTAATACCAGGAAGTTACAATTTCAGGTCCCCTGCTGATGCATGCATTAAATGAACAGTGCGATTAGAAGCAATCATTGCACAGAGTAGTCAGCATGATATTGGCATGCTGCCTACATTCCAGTCAATGGACAGGGGTTAAGTGCCCATCGTGGTTCCCACAACCATTTTCAGAAGCAAGCCACTTCAGCCCCATAGGAAACCTTCACTTAAAAATGTTAATCCATCTTTGGTCATAGCACTTTCATTTTAAATCAAATAAATGGCTAAACTCCCTGCACAAGCTTATAACTTGAATTGATACTAATATTTTGCAAGCAAGTTATTACTCATTCATATTAACGAAAACTGGATTATGCTAGTATAGTCTAAATTAGCAGGTGAAATTCCATTTATGTAGTTTTTCATTTAGAATTCTGTTCAATCCAGACTTTTATATTGTCGTATGAAATAAGATACTTCACATCATCACCGAGAAGACTTTATGTTTTCAACAATTTCTGGTGAAATTTCAGTGCAGTATTGCAGTGAAGTTTCCACAACTTTTACAATTCAGTCCTGCAGATGAAACATCGAACTGTTTGCCCCTCAGTTTGGATTGGGTTATTCCATAGTACAACCTGAGGACGAGCTGGACTGTTTGCCTACTGTATTAGCCAATATTAAATATTAACCAAAGCCTTTTAAAATAGATTAAAATGATATTTAAGGATTTATTGTGCATAATCCTGACTGTTGTCAGAGGTAGTGGGTGGCATGGTGGCTCAGTGGTTAGCACTGCTGCCTCACAGCGCCAGAGACCCGGGTTCAATTCCCACCTCAGGCAACTGTCTGTGTGGAGTTTGCACATTCTCCCCGTGTCTGCGTGGGTTTCCTCCGGGTGCTTCGGTTTCCTCCCACAGTCCAAAAATGTGCTGGTTAGGTGAATTGGCCATGCTAAATTGCCCATAGTGTTAGGTGAAGATGTAAATGTAGGGTCTGGGTGGGTTGTTCTTCGGCGGGTTGGTGTGAACTTGTTGGGCCAAAGGGCCTGTTTCCACACTGTAAGTAATCTAATCTAAAAGTGTGGGTGGGTGTGTACACAGCACCTTCCAAACCTGTAACTATTACCACCTAGAGGACAAAGGCAATGGACACATGGATGCACCATCACCTGCAAGTTTCAATAAAAGACACGCACAAGCCTGATTGGAGCAATTTTGCTGTTCCTTCATGGTTGTTTGGTCAAAATCCTGAAATGATTAATGAATTAGATGAGGGCACTAAATGTAATATCTCCAAGTTTGCAGACAACACAAAAAGAGCCAAAGGGAGAGTGAACCAGCAGGAAGATGCAGAGATGCTTCTGCCTAATTTGGGCAAGTTGAGTGAGTGGGCAAAGGCATGAAATATACTGTAGATAAATGTGATGCTGTCCACTTTGGTAACAAAAACAGAAAGGCAGATTATTATCTAGATGGTGATAGATTTGAAAAGGGGGAGGTGCTATGAGATCCTCACGCACCAATAGCTGAAAGTAAGCATGCAGGTGCAGCAGTGAGGAAAGAAAATGGTATGTTGGCCTTCATAGCGAGAGGATTCAAGTACAGGAGCTTTCATAACTTGGTGCAATAATAAAAGGCTTTGGTGAGACCGCACCTGGAATATTATGTGAAGTTTTGGTCTCATTACCTCAGCAAGGATGTTCTGCCTGTGGAGGAATGCAACAAAGGTTTACAAGACTGATTCCTAGAATGGTAGGACTGATCAGTTAGGAGTATATTCACCGGTGTTGAGAAGAATGGAGGGGAATCTCTCAGAAACTGATAAAATTGTAGCAGAACTTTAGAGGGTAAATGTAGGAAGGATGTTTCTGATGTCTGGTGAGTCCAGAACTAGGGATCACAGTCTAATGATATGATGGAGGCTATTTAAGACTGACATGAGGAGACATTTCTTCAGCCAGAGATTGGTGAACCCATGGAATTCTCAGCCATGGAAAGTGGTTGGGGCCAAAACATTGACTGTCTTCAAGAAGGTGTTAAAAATAGTTCTTAGTGCTAAATGGAATAAAGGGTATGGGGAAAATGTGTAACAGAGTACTGAGTTGGATGATAAGCCATGATCATATGAAATGTCAAAGCGTGCTTGAAGGGCCAAATGGCTGACTCCGAGTCCAATTTTCTGTGTTAAAATAGATCTCCTGCCCGAACAGCTCTCACGTATTTGACCGATGTTCTTGAGACAACTCCAAGCCATGGGAGTTGAAAGAGTGATTATTCCCAAACCTGAGGGAGTGGAGAGAGGGATGAGTTCTGAGTCTGAAGTAAGGGAGGACTGGTGAGCCCTGAACCTGGGGAATGGGGGGTGCTTTTGAATGCCTGAACTTAGATGAAACAAGCAAGACAAGATGACAAAAAAAACAGACTCACATTACCTCTGCCAATAGCAGCTTGCTCTCCGCAATGATGAGAAACTCAACAGGCTGTTGGCAAGAGTCACCGAATACCCCAGATTGTGATCCTGGCTGACATCCAAACTATATTACTTCTCAAGGAAACCAGACAGCCCAGCAATATTTACACCTGAAGGGATAAGACAAGAAAAAGCTGAAGAAAATTTATTGTGAATAAAAATTAAAGTAAATCTCTGCAGACCAATGAATGTCTCAGAACCATAATCTTGTGGTTTGGTCCAACCTCCCAATTCTCCACCAAATTCCCTTCATGTAGTTCCAGAATTTGAGGCCACCCAAATTTCAAGCTACCCCCTTCACACCTGCTGGAACCATACCAGATTTTGCCAGTCTACCTGAACCGACACCCTTGTCAAGTCTCGAATCTGCTCCCTCCCCTGACACAGGTTTGGTGCTACAGCTCCCCCCATTCCCGAGCTCTGGACTACAACGTCGTCCTTTCCCCAGACTCTCTTAGCAACCAACATGAGCTTTAGTAACTCTTTTCCTATTTAAATACCTGTTTAAAAAAACCTCATGCTGTTGGTTTGTATTTATTAACCAGCGTTCTTTCGTTCTCCTTACTCCCTATCTATTGTCTTTTTAGTTGTTGTTTGCTGGTCCTTAAAATCTGTCCAAACCAGTAACCTTCATAAATATCAAACAATGAAGCGTCCGAATATAGAAAGGAGAAAGAGGACTTGGTGACATGGTGCAATGATAACAACCTCTCTCTCAATGTCATCAAAACTAAAGAACTGATCATTGGCTACAGAAAGATAGGTCGAGAACATGCCCCCATCTACATCAACGGAGCAAAGGTTGAGAGGTTTGAGAGCCTCAAGTACCTAGGAGTAACAATAACTGACAATCTGTCCTGGACTTCACACATAGGTGGTCAAGAAAGCATAACAATGTCTCTTCTTCCTCAGGCAGCTCAGGAAATTTGACATGTCCATACAGACCTTCACCAACTTTTACAGATGCACCATAGAAAGCACTCTGTCCAGTTACATAATGATCTGGTATGACAACCGCTCAGGCCAGGACCGTAAAAATCTACAGAAAGTTGCTTGCACAGCACAGACCATCGCAGAAGCCAGCCTCCTATCCATGGACTCCATTTACACTTCTCATTTTGGCAGAAAGGCTGACAACATCATCAAAGACCCATCCCACCTCGGAAATGCTCTCCTACAACTTCTTCCATAAGGCAGAAGATACAGAAGCTTGAACACCCACACACATACACCAGCAAATCAAGAACAGCTTCTTCCCTGCCATTATTAGACTGCTGAATGGACTCTCGAACTTCAAATAATGTTGGTTCTGTTAATGTTGATCTTGCCTTGCACATGTCCTGTACGGTGTAAGCTATATGCCTCACTCCATCCAGGTTTTTTCTCCCTATGATCTGCATGTCCTTGCTAACTATGATCTGCCTGTACAGCTCGCAAACAAAGTTTTTCACTGTACTTAGATACACGTGACAATAAATCAGATCGATCAATCAATCAATTAGAATTGCACAGAGCTTTTTTTTCAATTTGATACAAGCTTTAACATCCTTATTTCAATACATGAAACAACCTTGTCAAAAATGTTTTTCTGTTACAAAAATATTTCTCAGAGGGTTTAGGTTTTGAAGGACTGTGGAAATACTTGGAGTGGTATCTTTAAAAAAGGTCACTAGACATAGGGGATTTTGCCTTATCAAGGCATTCTAGGAATCACGTTGGTGATAACTGGTTGTTTTGAGCAGTGACCGGCTTGGTATTAATTTTAGCATGGTAGTTATCATTATTGTAAAACCTTTCTAATTCACCCAACTGTGTTCTACCTGTTTACTCTGATGTATCAGAAGTTTTTAAGCAACTCCCACAAGTGATCCTATTGACTATTTTTTATTTCTACCTAAACTGAGACTACCTTACTCTTTGAACTAAAGTTGTCTCACTATCATACTTTTGACATCCTCAGTCATAGACTACCAGCTTTTTGTATTTTGCTCTCTTTTCAAAATATTAAATACATGTCAAAGCCATGTGGCAACCATGGTTCCATTGCATCAATGTCTCTGTAATGGCTGTCAGCTCCTAGGCCCAAGCATCTTCAGTTGTTTCATCAGTGACCTTCCCTCCATCATAAACTCAGAAGTTAGAATGTTCACAGATGATTGCATCATGTACAGAATCATTCAGGGCTTCCCAGCTACTGAAGCAGTCCATGTCCAAATGGAGCAAGGTCTGGAAAATATCCAGATTTGGGCTGACAAGTGGCAAGTAACGTGTGTGTCATACAAGTGCCAGTACTGAAATTCAATAGCAACAAAATATACCACCTACAAGGTGTACTGCAAAAAACCACCCAGGCTTCTCAGACAGCAACTTCCACACCCATAACCACTGCGATCTAGAAGGACAGGTGCACCAGAGACATGGGGACACCACCACCTGCAACTTCTCCTTGAAGCCAGTCAACGTCCAGCCTTGGAAATATATTGGCATTCATTCAATGTCACTGGGTCAATGTCTTAGAACTCCCTCGAATGACATCATGGATCTACAAATCCAAATGACTGCAGTGATTCTCGAAAGCAGCTCACTACCACCTTCTTCAGGGCAATTAAGGATGGACAATAAATGCTGTCCCTATTAGCGATACCCACATTCCACAAATAAATAAATAATCATCAATGTGTGTTAACAATTAATCTATTTTGTTGCGAATATTATCCACTTTTTTACGAAAGCTGTCTGTATTCAGATACAAAATGTTTAAGTCTGTTTTTCTTACCCTTTTTTGCAATCACTTGCCTTAACTGCTGGTGAAATCTTGGGTTTACACATTCAATCCCTCTCTGCCACTCTCTGGTTATTATTACTAAATTACTATCCTGATCTATTACTTTGTTGTTTCCTTTCAGCAGTTTCTGTCACATGATCCCAAACACCACTATTCAGGGTGGGGATCAGTTATCTATTTAAAGACTATTTTTAAAATTCTAACTTAACTTTGTTGTAACAAAACTTATCACTGGACTTTTAACAGAAGAAATAACTGCAGTAAAGGGTAGAAATACAATTGTAATAGACCACATGGATTTAGATACATAAGAATATTATTTTCCTTTTGTTCAGCTGGAAATTATAACCTCCCCAGACAATCAGTAAGTGAACTTTTCCAACTGTGTCTTATGCTGAACTGTGCAGTATCCCACAGATGAATTTTAAGTGTTATGTTATCAGGTATATAATGCAGTTGAATACAGCTGCATACTCTGACTGCAAGATTCCACTTTAAGGATAGCATTCTTGGCTTTTCTGCCTCTTTCAATGATGTTTCACAATTTACTGTAAGCATTCAGTAGTCTATCATTTAGATTTATCATTGTAAATGCATATTAAAATCAAAGCAAATTGGACACTTTAAGATGGTCACTATTTCTTAAATATCGAATCATTTTTACAAATCATTTTAATTGTTTATTGGCGTAAGAGATGACAGACATTTTGAAGATCTATAAAAGATCATATCCACACAGTGAGGGATCGATTTAAATCAGTTAGTGATGCAATTGACAATGTTATCATGACATTAACAGAATAGTAAAAGGAAAAAGTTAGAGATGGAGTCTGTGAGAAAAACAGTACTCTGTCCCACTACACTGTAAGTAATCTATATTGTATAAGAAAAGGAGTTGGATTTACTTTACTATGCACATATCCAGATTACTGGTAAACTAGAACAGATAAATCTTATCAACCAAATCAGCACTGAGGGGCCAACAGCTGGCAAAGCCCAAGATAAAGGCAGACCAGGCCGCTGTGCAGAAATTCCTTCCATTGTTAATTCTCTTCCAACCAACATCCATTAGACTGCATTTTATTTCTTCTGCTTTGTTCCATTCTCAACAGATTTCCAAGTATGCTGGATTATAGCACTTTAATTAGATTAGATTACTTACAGTGTGGAAACAGGCCCTTGGGCCCAACAAGTCCACACCAACCCTCTGAAGAACAACCCACCCAGACTCATTCCCCTACATTTACCCCTTCACCGAACACTACAGGCAATTTAGCATGGCCAATTCACCTGACCTGCACATTTTTGGACTGTGGGAGGAAACCGGAGCACCCGGAGGAAACCCACACAGACACGGGGAGAATGTGCAAACTACACACAGTCAGTCGCCTGAGGCGGGAATCGAACCCGGGACTCTGCCACTGTGAGGCAACAGTGCTAACCACTGTGCCACCGTGCCGCCCACTTGTAGAAGATCTTTTTATACATATGTGTCAAAGTTTAAGAAGGAAACTAAGAAGACATTTTCTCAAAAGTAGGCTTAAAATCCTCCATTTGTAAATCTCCAAGAAACTATTCTAATACAGACTTGAACTGTTTCAATGAGAATAGTGGTCACAAAACTGGCACAGGTCACCTCACACACAGGTCTATTCATCACACGCACCTCCATCACTGATCTTCCAACATTCTTCTTTAATCACAATATTTCATCCTGTCAACTACATTTAAAAAGCATTTAAGTGATTAGGAAAGGTTTACAGGGAATGTGCCAAATGCTGGTAAATGGGACTAGATTAATTTTAGGATATCTGGTAAGCATAGACGGGTTGGACCAAGTGATTTGTTTCCATGTTGTACAACTCTATGACCATGACTCTAAGTTATCTTCACACAAGTTAGCACTGTTGCAAACCTCACTCACGTCCCAGTTTGTATATCCAGTTGGCTATTCAATCATGACACACAAGGACTTTGCACTACATTTGCTGACACATTTCCCTCTGTCTAATTTTGTAAATTATGGATCATTAATCTTTAACATTTCATGAATAACTTAATGGTCTGGCACTTTGGGGTTGAGAGAAAAACAGTGAACAATGAACTGGGAGACTTTAAAACAAGCATCAATTTTGGCTCACCAGAAGTAGCCAAGCTCACAGAAATGTACCAAGACTTATTATATAAAGGAACAGCTAATCAGTGGGACTGACTACGATACCTGGTAAAGGCCATCTCAGAAGTAATTACCTGGACATTGAAGTTCATCATCTGGAATGTGTAGCTCACAACGAGACCTTCAAATGTCTCTGGAAATGAGACTTCTCGACTACAGGAATTGCTAGAAGATACATTTAATTCCAAAATGCAAAGAGAAGAACTGCAAGTCCCATATCTAAAGTAAAGGATCACACCAAATCTCTGACAGGGGGATATTCAAAGTATTTGTGAAAATAGATTGCCCTTGTTGTAAGCCAATCACCAGGTTTTCAACCATTGAAACCTAACAATGTTTCAGGACAACATTAACAAATACAAAGTATTGCACAATGGCTGTCTCAGATACATTCAGTCAAAGAATTCTTCAGAAATGCATACTGGACCGAATATTTCAAGGGAGGCTTGGGAGCATTTGACAGATAATTGAAAAGAAGCTGCTGACTCAATGTTTTCTGTCTGACGAATTTGCAACTCAGTGCCCAGAAAACAGCTAGAGGAAGAGTTATCAAGGAACTGAAAACTTTCTAGCTACATATTTGCAGTGACTTACTGCATCCCAAAAAGAAATCAAAATCAGCCACAGGTAAAAGCTTATGTTTTAAAGACAACTGAAAGGCTCTAAGCTGTATATTCTTTTATATTCATTGGACACTATTCCTCTTTAACTTTGTACGTGAATGTACAAAAACTGTATGCTTGATGTGTTTAATAATTTTTCTTGGGTTTTTCAGTTAATAGGTTTGCTTTGCCTCTGACTGAGAAAAATGCTAGTGAATGATTCCTTATTGCTCACAGGAGAATAATAGATCACTACATTTTCCATTGGTGAAAAGTATACTCTCATGCATAAAAGAAAACTTAAACCTTTATTGTGGCCAACTGAGGAGATTGAACAGTGACCCCCTTCTCAACTTGTTGTATCTAATTGGAGATGGTAGCACCTAACCGATAGCCGACAGGAACAACTAAATGTCATAACAACAATGGAGAAAACAATGTTCATTGTCCATTGCTGAAGCTGTGGTTAGCAGAAGGACTGAAAGCATTAGTATGCTGGTATCTAGATCTCCTTACCACATTCCACTTACTCCTAATGCCACAGCCACTTCTGATTTCCAAGCTGCAGAGTGTGCTGGTGTGCATATCTTGTTTTCCATTCCTTTCCTAAACCCAACTCAATCTTATGCCAAGGAGACAATGTCAACAACACAACATGCAAAGACTTAATGACAGTCTCTGCCATGGGAAAGGTTACACTCCTTGTGAATGCTTCCTGCTTCCCACTGGCAGGACAGAAAGAAATATATTTGGCTCTGTTTGAATATAGAGCCTATATACAATAGTGGCTGGAAAACTGGGAGATATTTCCAATATTGCCTACTCCAGTTGCAAATAGCCAGTTACATAAAAGTTTATCAACATGGTTACCTTCACCGACAGTACTGATTTCATATTTTCCCCTTCATCAGGCTTTATGGCAGCAGTGGGTATCAGAAAGGGGAGGTGATGGCTTAATGGTATTATCACTGGACTGCTAATCCAGAGACCCAGAAAACATTCTGGAGCCTGGGTTTGAATCCCATCATGGCAGATGGTGGAATTTAAGTTCAATAAATATCTGGAATTAAGAATCTAATGATGACCATAAATCCATTGGTGATTGTCAGAAAAAAAAATCTGGTTCACTAAGGAAACTGCCATCCTTATCTGGTCTGGCCTACATGTGTCTCCAGAACCACAATAATGTGATTGACTCTTAACTGCCCTCTGCACAATTAGGGATTGGCAATAAATACTGCCTAACCAGTGACACCCTCATCCCATGAATGAATAAAGAAAAAAGATTTCAGTGGGGACCCCTTAGTGAAGTAGTGATGTCTGACAGGTTATTGCTTGCTGAGGTTCAGACAAGAAAATTGTTCTCTAAACACACAAGATAGATATAGCATTCTTTCGCAGGGTCTTTCTCCACTAATCACCCCTCACCCTCAACCACACCCCATCCCCCTGCTTCTTCTTCTAGGACTTTGTCCTATTCTGTTGTGTAGCCCCTTTTCTCATTCTCCCAGTCATGCCGCAGGCTAAGGTTAGATACACATTATCACACACATGTCTGGCAGAAACTGATATGTACAGAAATCTTGAGCCAAGACAAACTGGTTCAGCACATGCCACACCGTTCCTTGTAGACTTTCATAATGTTAAACACCTCTAATAGTGAGTCTAATCATCAAGCCATAAAATAATTACAGCACAGAAAGAGGCCATTCAGTCTGTGGTTTCTATGTTGGCTCTCTAGAAGACTAACTCACCTCGTACTCCTTGTCTGCTTTTCTCCCCGTAGCCTAGAAAATGATTTTGCTTGATTAACTAGTGATTTAATTAGTAATACATTCATGTTCATGTTGAGTATACATCTCTGTGACTATGACTATGTTCCTGAGAAGGCATGTGTGGAGTTCCAAAATACCAATACTGGTATCAAATCAGTCGCACATACTGATTGCTGTAATTATTTGTCTGCTGTGCATTTTGGCAAGTATGGGCATGTGGGCTAATGCCCTCACCAAAATGGCAGCCAGGACAGTTAGCATCTGAAGTATATGTGTCTGGTGTGAATATGCTCTTGGAGGTGAAAGGGCGTTTGATACACTGGAAAATAGGTGACGTGAAACCAAATTTTACAGCAGGTATCTAAATAAATATGAGACAAACTATATTTTATTGACTGCTACACTTTATATCAGAAAGAAAATCAGCATGTGGCAATGCCAGGATGACCATTTAATAAGAATAAAAGAAAATATTCTTAAAATGGTGATATTTTTTCACATGGATTTCAATCAACTGTCTTTAGTAAATATTTAACTATGTTTATGCTGATTTGATATTTGCACTGTAGTTAACTCCACAGCAGTCAGCAAGGTTATATGCGTTTTCTTAATGCAACAATAATATCTTTGTGCTGCAGGACTTTTGTGTAAGTAAGAATGTCAGTTACTATTGCTGGCAGCAATTCACTCTGACTTTGAGGGGGATAGACAGAGCATTCTGTTTCACTAACCATTTGCAGTTGTGTGTACCTAGTTAAGTCTAATTGCCAGTGCAATTAATTGGCCTATTGTGGGAATCTTATTCAGGCTGGTTGCACTAATAGCAAGACTCAGGCTGGTTGCCACAGTTTTTACACCAGGATATTCTTTAGGTTCAGCATTTCAGGTCATTCCCCTAAGTAGATGTCAATTGCACAGCTCAGAAATTGCAAGGAGTCTTTGTTCAAAATAGCTCTCACTGATACATCACAAATGCTAAAATATGTGGTCTTCTTTCTCATAAAAAAAGTGGTCTGCAAAGTATTCAGTTGAGATCAGGTATAACTTCAAAATAAAAAAAAAGTTAATTCTATATAAACTAACTGAATGAGCAAAATACACTTTCCACAGAGAATATGAGAAGTGCTGAACTTAGCAGCACAAAAATAATTATAGACAAATTGTCCAGCTCTGGCAACAATGTACCAAATGAGCACATTGGTAAACAAAGGATGGGCCGGGTGATTCATGACATTGTAACATTAAGACACTCGTTTCTTGGAATAGCATCACATATTATTGTTTTACTGCTCGGCATTTGCTACTCCACTGTCAGCTTGCCTACATTAGCAGCCAAATTGCATTGTAATTTGCTTGCTGTCTACTGGGACCTTCTAGCTGAGATTTAGAAAGTAAGCTAAACCAAAGGGGTGGTGTGTTAGTTACAAATATGCATCATTCCTTTATGTACTAAGTTTTTTTTTGTATTTTACTTAAAGCACAACCATAAAAAGCCACTTGGAATCATACCAACTAGCACCGGAATTTTCAAAATACAAGCTATGTAAGAATTTGATTTTCAAAACAATATGGGAGAGTCTTGCTCTTAACATGGCACAAATCCAGAATCAGTTTTGTTGCCCATATTTAATTTCAAAAATGAAAACATGGATATTTCAATATTTCTTTTCCCTCTGGCTCCAATTAGTGGCCAGAGCTCAGTCAAGTCTTTCTTTCTGGTTTGCTTATCAGATTGGTTGTCAGTGGTTGTCCCTTGATTCAAGGATAATGTTGATTCCGTATCACAGGTTTCGGTGTAGGGCTTCATGTGATTGAACAGTTTGGTTCTCAGTCCACAAATCTTTGGATGCACATGGGGCTACACATCCCACATTGCAGTTGGGTTTTGAGAGCAAGATTTGATTCACCTTCCATTCTTCTTTGCAGCCATCGTGACTAAAAGTTTAACCATCGTGACTAAAGGTGGTGCTTGGTGAACAACTTGTTTCCAGTTTTACATCACTTATTTCTGTCATTAATGTCAAAGGCTTTGCACTTCAAGGAGACTTTGAGGTGTTCTTGAAACACTTCCTTTTTCCTTCCT